>NC_089211.1:26285107-26365097 GCF_963930695.1 Labrus bergylta
GAAGCTTCAGTGTTTATCCAGCTCTGCATGGGTCTGTAAACCTTTCTGTGTTCTAACCTCTCTCCATTTTTTCAAAAGCATCTCCAATATTGATCCTAGTTTGAGCACGTTTCTGCTCGTGGAGCTTATTAGAAACATGCAGAGGCTTTTTAGGTCGGGTACAATCACTTCTATCTGAACCACTTCTCTTGACCGCTTCCATCGCTGCAACACCTGTTGACCTGATAACTGCTCTCATATCTGGGAAACCGAAGGGGCGTCCAAAACGGCCGTGTGGGGGGGTCTTAAAACCACCTACCTTCTCTGGTCCAAACAAATCCAGAGCATTCAGGAGCAGAATCTAAAGTTAGAAGGAGGACATACTGGCTGCTGCATTGTTGTCAGAGAAGCCAGCACTTCAACATAGCATGTTTCCTTAATGATCAGAGAGTAAGATACCTTTATCATCTCACTCACAGCTCACTGATTGGTGCTTTAAGAAAACACACTTATACCAGAGTGTAAAAAAACCTGACATATAGCACTGTTCTAGTCTTAATCATTAATCACATTCACACACTGATGGATACGCCTTCAGAAGCAATTTGAGGTTCAGCGTCACTCCAAGGACACTTTGACATGACGACTGTTGGAGCTTTTGATTGAAAGATGATCGACTGAGCTGAGGCGGGTTTTAAACCTCCTGACAAACCGTTACACCGCGCCCACCTGTCAATCAGGTCAGCTACACGCCTTATTGTGAATAACTCTTATCCTTCATCAAATCAAAACTGATGAGTCATCAAAACATTCACCCCCCGTACAGTGTGTGTCCATCCAGACATGAGCTAATCACACCTATTTGGTTTTTGAACCAGGCTGTAAACATGTTCATCTCTGCTGTAAAAACAGGCTTTTTAGAATGGGTGTGTATGTGACTTCCTGTTCTTCTATAGCCAGCCTCTAGTGGACACTCCAGGAACTGCAGGATTTTTGCATTTCAGCATCGGCTTCATTTTTAAACACCGGAGGTTTCTGCTTGGTTTATACACGTTCATGAATCATTTCTTCAAGCTGGTTTAAAATGATTTCAGTGCACAAAAGTCAGAAAAACGTGAAACCTTACAACCAAAGATGTTTTTTCTTTCTGTTCTTTAAACCTCGGCACACCGACCAAGTCTGTTACACATGTGGAAGTGAGTCAGAGTGATCTATTTGGAAATATAAATCATTCATTAATAGTATTACATGCCTACATGTTTATGCTAATTAGCATAGCACAGCACATTAAGGTTAATAAGATCCCTATCACAGAAGGTTATGAAAATATATGTAATAATTACTCATGAATTCATACTGGTGATTCACTCTGACCTTGTGCAATAATAATGTTATATTAATGTTATATTAATGTTATATTAATGTTATATTAATGTTATATTAATGTTATATTAATGTTATATTAATGTTATATTAATGTTATATTATGTCTATCAAACCACTTTGTGCAATAACACGTCAGATTTTATGTACACTGAATACTCTAAACTCTAAACACAGCGTTTCTTCTGTGGAGCTGCCAGTTCACCTATTTCTCATCTCACTGTCTCTCTCTCTCTCTCTCTCTTTCTCTCTCTCTTCACTCTGCTCCTCTCTCTCTCTCTCTCTCTCTCTCTCTCTTTCTCTCTCTCTTCACTCTGCTCCTCTCTCTCTCTCTCTCTCTCTCTCTCTCTCTTCACCCTGCTCCTCTCTCTCTCTCTCTCTCTCTCTCTCTCTCTTTCTCTCTCTCTTCACTCTGCTCCTCTCTCTCTCTCTCTCTCTCTCTCTCTCTCTTTCTCTCTCTCTTCACCCTGCTCCTCTCTCTCTCTCTCTTTCTCTTCACCCTGCTCCTCTCTCTCTCTCTCTCTCTCTTCACTCTGCTCCTCTCTCTCTCTCTCTTCACCCTGCTCCTCTCTCTCTCTCTCTCTCTCTCTCTCTCTCTCTCTCTTCACTCTGCTCCTCTCTCTCTCTCTCTCTTCACCCTGCTCCTCTCTCTCTCTCTCTTCACTCTGCTCCTCTCTCTCTCTCTCTGTCTTCACTCTGCTCCTCTCTCTCTCTCTCTTCACCCTGCTCCTCTCTCTCTCTCTCTTCACCCTGCTCCTCTCTCTCTCTCTCTCTCTCTCTCTCTCTCTTCACCCTGCTCCTCTCTCTCCTCTCTTCACCCTGCTCCTCTCTCTCTCTCTCTCTCTCTCTCTCTCTCTCTCTCTCTTCACTCTGCTCCTCTCTCGCTCTCTCTTCACCCTGCTCCTCTCTCTCGCTCTCTCTTCACCCTGCTCCTCTCTCTCTCTCTCTTTCTCTCTCTCTTCACTCTGCTCCTCTCTCTCTCTCTCTCTCTCTCTTCACCCTGCTCCTCTCTCTCTCTCTCTCTCTTTCTCTCTCTCTTCACTCTGCTCCTCTCTCTCTCTCTCTCTCTCTTCACCCTGCTCCTCTCTCTCTCTCTCTCTCTCTTCACCCTGCTCCTCTCTCTCTCTCTCTCTCTCTCTCTTCACCCTGCTCCTCTCTCTCTCTCTCTCTCTCTTCACCCTGCTCCTCTCTCTCTCTCTCTCTCTCTCTCTCTCTTCACCCTGCTCCTCTCTCTCTCTCTCTCTCTCTTCACCCTGCTCCTCTCTCTCTCTCTCTCTCTCTCTTCACCCTGCTCCTCTCTCTCTCTCTCTCTCTTCACCTTGCTCCTCTCTCTCTCTCTCTCGTCACTTTGCTCCTCTCTCTCTCTCTCTCTCTCATCACTCTGCTCCTCTCTCTCTCTCTCTTCACCCTGCTCCTCTCTCTCTCTCGCTCTCTTCACCCTGCTCCTCTCTCTCTCTCTCTCTCTCGTCACTTTGCTCCTCTCTCTCTCTCTTCACCCTGCTCCTCTCTCTCTCTCGCTCTCTTCACTCTGCTCCTCTCTCTCTCTCTCTCTCTCTCTCTCTCTTCACCCTGCTCCTCTCTCTCTCTCTCTCTCTCTCTCTTCACTCTGCTTCTCTCTCGCTTTCTTCACCCTGCTCCTCTCTCTCTCTCTCTCTCTCTCTCTCTCTCTCTTCACCCTGCTCCTCTCTCTCTCTCTCTCTCTCTCTCTCTCTCTTCACCCTGCTCCTCTCTCTCTCTCTGAGACAAACTCAACAAACTAAATGGATAACAAAACACACAACTGTGTTTATTTTGTTGTGCAGAAAATTAACTAATTTCACAAACAGGTAGTTTGTTTTCATGAACATGTTGAACTTGTGCAACTGACTGTTAATAAAAGACATATTGATATATATCGAGTATCGCCATTCAGTGAAAAAATATCGAGATATGAGTTTTGGTCGCCCAGCCCTAGTATCTATCTATTTTTTGTACATTTTAATTTTTTCTTTTTTTTGTTATTTAAATTGTGTACTGTGGTCACGTTTTGCTTTCTTTGCTCTTTGCTGCTGTAACACAGTTGTGGGATGAATAAAGGATTATCTTATCTTATGAAGAAACGCAATTATGTGTCATTAAAACAACATTACAGCTTTACAAACCACTTAATAACTGTTCATATAGCAGGACATGATAATCCATCACATTACATAAAGCACCTCATAAATCATCGAATTGACCCAGAGCAGGTCTCACTAATCCCGCTGAGGTGGTATTAGAAGGTCCGGATAAATGATGTTTTGGTCTCAGGGTCATGCGGAGTGATTTAGAGACGCTGATACCGGACAGACGAAACCGGGACTAATCATAGTGAAGGGGGGGGGGGGGGGGTGGTGTTAGTGGGAGGCAGCGGAGAGGGGGGTTAAACAGCCTGAAGAATGAGCGGGTGCCGAGCTGCGTCCTACGTGTTGGTGCGGTGATTCCTCTTTTACGCGCGTCTTCACGGTGCGTAAAAACCGATTCAGCGGGAAAGAAAACTAAAGAATAGAGAAAGAGGCGTTTATGAATTTTCACAAAGAGCTTCTTCTTTGGCTTCTTTGGCTGAATACGCGCCAGTAATAGGACACGATTCTATTTTTAACAACAGTCAACTCGCCAAAACGATGGACCCTCTGTTCAACGGCACCGACCTGAACCCCGTTAACGAGACGGACGTGTACGGTAACGGCAGCGACGGCTTCAACCAGTTCATCCAGCCGGTGTGGCAGATCACACTGTGGGCTGTGGCTTACTGCAGCATCGTGGCGGTGTCCGTGGTCGGTAACGTGGTGGTCATTTGGATTATTCTCGCGCATAAACGCATGAGGACCGTCACCAACTACTTCCTGGTAAATATGCACGCAGGTGTGAGGCTCTCTGGGAAACTTTTAAACTCTTTGACTTGTGTTTGAGAGATTCTGCAGGTTGAGGTTTGATCAGATGTAACCAGTGTGTCTTGTTATTTGATGGTTTTGATTCTCCTCATGCACACATCAGCTCCATCAGGATGATGAACTGCATCCATCTTTAATTTAAAGCACGTTCTCTATTCATCAGAAAAACAAATGCAGGGGGGGGGGGGGTCAAGCCTTTTGTTTCACTCAGCGGTTTCATATCTGAAACGAGTACTTCCTGTTCCAAGGGGCATCCTGTTGAAACATGGCGTTCATTCAGTTCATGGTATCTGCAGGAAGAGAACATTTCAGCTCTTCTGTTTTGAACTGTTCTCAGGATTTATAAGAAAACGTGTCGTTTGAGAAGCTCTCACGTTTGGATCCGTAAAGGCCGAGCTGCTGAATGTAGAGGAGGACAAAGTTCAATGTTTCCCTCTGAGATGATGTTGGAAGAAAGACAAGAAGAGACGAGTTCTCGTCTGATTGATGGAGGTCAGATGGTCAGAGGGAAGTAGACCTAAGATAGACTTGGAGATAAGAATACATCCATGTTTAAGAAGTCCATCCAACACATGCAGACAACAAACAGTGACGAGTGAGGGATGAACCTCAGAGCTCCGTGAGACTGAGAGTCCAGTAATTTAATTTAAAACCTGTTCTCTATTCATCAGAAAAGCAAATAAATGAACAGTATTGACTTCCTGCCACATGTCTGAGCCAATTAAGATAATTAATGAAATCAAGTCAACTCTGCAGAATCCTGCAGGGAAAAAGATTCTTTTCACCTGTTTGAAGAAAACTGATGAGACATGAAAACATCAAATCGATGAAGTCTACACACACACTTTGTGATCATCCAACATCTCCACATGATGCTCAAGAGAAAGTAGTGCAGAGTCCAGAACACTGAAACATTCACATCAGGGTTCAGCTGGTTTCTCTCTTTTATCAGTGAAACATGTTTTATTGATTCTTAATTTGGTCTTAAAGTTAAAGAGAGTATCCACACCTGGACTCAGTCTCCTCCTGACCCTGACACTGAAATCACGGTCTCAAGACCACTTTTTGAAGGTGTTTTTGAAAATCTCGGTCTCAGACTTGTCGGCCTCCAGATTTAAAATCAAGACCACCACTGATGGGCTATCAGCGGTGATTTTAGAGTCTGTTGGGGCCCTTGGCAAGAATGTATTAGGGGCCCCTTCAATCACTTTTATATCTACCAGTGTCCTGACTCTTTTCCTTTTCTTTTTTTTTTACTCCCAGACGGAAAATTCCTCTTAATTTTCCTTCAGTGACATACGTTGGTTTTCACAGGAATAAAACGTGAGATGCTAAGCAGGTCGATGACAGTGAGTGCTGTCAGGTGGAGCCCCATTAGGGGAGTTTCCTACTGTCATTGCAAAATTTGCACATTTTGAGTCACTGCTGTGGTTTGTCAGCTCTCAGGGGGCCCTGAGCTCGCCCACTTTGCCTGTTGACAAGAAGAACCTCTGTGGGTTCAGTCTCGATCCCTAAATGTCTTGGTCTTGACTCGGTCTCGCCCTGCCTTGGTCTTGGTCTTGATATTAAAAAATGAAGCAGAGCCTTCTCCTTCGTCTGTGTGTGCGCTGCAGGCTTTAATGTTTGGCTTTAATGGTTTTGGCTCATGATGTTGGGAGATGCTGCAGATCTATGAACAGGATTAGTTGTGATTGTTAGGACGATGGATTTTTAATGCAGGGAGGGGGGGGGGGGGGGGGGGGGGGTCAAGCCTTTTGTTTCACTCAGCGGTTTCATATCTGAAACGAGTACTTCCTGTTCCAAGGGGCATCCTGTTGAAACATGGCGTTCATTCAGTTCATGGTATCTGCAGGAAGAGAACATTTCAGCTCTTCTGTTTTGAACTGTTCTCAGGATTTATAAGAAAACGTGTCGTTTGAGAAGCTCTCACATTTGGATCCGTAAAGGCCGAGCTGCTGAATGTAGAGGAGGACAAAGTTCAATGTTTCCCTCTGAGATGATGTTGGAAGAAAGACAAGAAGAGACGAGTTCTCGTCTGATTGATGGAGGTCAGATGGTCAGAGGGAAGTAGACCTAAGATAGACTTGGAGATAAGAATACATCCATGTTTAAGTCTGCATGTCAAAGAAGTCCATCCAACACATGCAGACAACAAACAGTGACGAGTGAGGGATGAACCTCAGAGCTCCGTGAGACTGAGAGTCCAGAGCGGGGGAGCTTTGAGACGAGGCGTGCATGTATCAAACATCACCAACTCTTTGACTTGTGTTTGAGAGATTCTGTAGGTTGAAGTTTAATCAGATGTAACCAGTGTGTCGTCTTATTTGATGGTTTTGATTCTCCACATCTGCTCCATCCCTGACTTTCAGATTCAGACAGGATGATGAACTGCATCCATCTTTAATTTAAACCCGTTCTCTATTCATCAGAAAAACAAATAAATGAACAGTATTGACTTCCTGCCACATGTCTGAGTCAATTAAGAGAATTAATGAAATCAAGTCAACTCTCTTCTTTGTCCTGCAGGTGAACTTGGCCTTCGCTGAGGCCGGCATGGCTGCCTTCAACACTGTGATCAACTTCGCCTACTCAGTCCACAACGAGTGGTACTTCGGGCTGGTTTACTGCCGCTTCCACAACTTCTTCCCCATCGCGGCCATCTTTGCCAGCATTTACTCCATGACAGCCATCGCTCTGGACAGGTGTGTTACCTACACAGACGGTTTGATGTTTTCAAGACCTCATTCCGATGTTCTCTTTAAATTGTTCTTTAGAAAAGTGTTGAGAAAAACCTTCATGACGTTGTTCTTAAAGGCTTTATATGTGATTTTTTGATCCAGCAGATGTCGCCCTTGAGCTCCAGCATGAAACCAAAACAACTCGCGCTGCATTGTTGTGTTAGCATGCTAATGCTAGTGATCTTTATTATGCTGGTATCTTCACACTGCATGTAAATTTACCTGAAATGAGCGTGATCTAGAAACACAGTTAAGCAGTGAGTACAGTATGTTATTCTTCTTTTCTCTAGTCCCTCAATTAAACAACTTTTATACACGAGGGGAGGAGTCAGCCGGCCGTCCCGGCGATGTAAACAAAGTGAAGATAGGACTCTGAAAACTCTGAAAGCATCACAGACAGTGGGACTCGGGTGTTACACCCATTGTAGACAGTCATGACTCACAGAGTTATTTTCAGAGGAGATACTTGATTTCTACATTTAAGGGTGAAAAATCACAAATAAAGACTTTAAACAGTGGGATTGTTCTCACCGGTTCTTTAACTTTGAACGCCACATGCTCATGTACTGAAGGCTTGTGCATGTTTTTCCTAATTAGCATAGAGAAATACCAATTTAATGCCCATATAAGGGCATGAGACCACAGCGCCGCATGCACAGAAGTCACACTGGACTTAAAAGAGAAGCCGAGAGACGTCAGGAACGACTGCTGATTGGACGCCAAGTTAGAAACGGAATTTCTAGTGAATGTAGGACCGCTCGATGTTAAAACCCAGACAGGCAGATTTAACGCCATGATACTTTCTCTTGTCAGCAGTAAATACACATAACCACTACAAACAGATTTCAGACAGCACTGTCATCAGGACTCCTTGCAGAGCGGTCGGTGAACGAGGCCTGACGCGTCTCTTATGAACGCGAGCATTATCATAAATCTCTCCGCAGCGCTGACATCTAAATGAGCGTGCGTACCTCGAGGCGAGAGAAGACGGTGCAATAAAGAGGAACCATAATCTAATAGTCAGACTTTTTCATATTTCTGTCTTTTATTGTTTTATGAATAAAAATGAAAAAAAGAGTCTTCGGCCAGAATCTCTCTGAGGCTAAATGAAACATGCTAACATGCTCAGAACGACAAAACAAACAAGTGTTTATCAGGTATAAACGTTACCCACAGACTTCATATATGAAGTGGACGTAATCACCAGAAGTACTTTAAAGCTGCATTCTCTCGAGTGACCAGCAGGGGGAGAATCCTCTGTTTGCAAAAATGAAATCTGTGAAAACAAGCCGACTTCCCAGTGGATTTATTTCATCGTTGAACATTTTCCTGATGAGTTTAAGATGTCATCATGTATATTTTTGTTTCTCAAACTGTGGATGTCTTCCCCGTACAGATACATGGCGATCATCCATCCCCTGCAGCAGAGGCTGACCTCCACAGAGACCCGTGTGGTGATCGCTGTGATCTGGATGCTGGCTCTGATTCTCGCCTTCCCTCAGTACTACTTCTCGTCCACCGCCCTGCTGCCCGGACGCACGGTCTGCTTCATAGACTGGCCCGAGTACGCCGCGCTGGACATCAGGAAGATGTGAGTGACTCGACGTGAGACCTTTCAGACCCCCGATCAGTCTGGAGAAGACAAAAGTGTAGTTTGCAAAACATAAATATTAAAGTTTGAAAGTTATTTTAACATTCTGACCTCTGACCTCTTTAGCCATTTTTACATCTTCGCTTCTGAAAATATGAAAATACCCTATAATGAGAATATGTGTGTTTGTATCAATGCTGCGTGTAGTTGAAGAGAATCTCAATGTGATCTAAAGAGAGGAGAAGAACATCCTGGAGAACAGGAAACATGCAGCAGCAGGTTGATTAGAGCACGGAGATGGTAGAGGTGGCGTGCAGACATTCTATGGTCGTGCAGCCATCACAGGGAATAAAGGTCACCACCCCCTCCCACTGGCCCCTCCCACTGGCCCCTCCCACTGGCTCCAGGTGAATTCTCCTGATTATATCCTGCTGCGTTCTCACATCAGCTCACTCTGACTTTCTGCAGAATAAATACGAGGAGGCTGGAGGAGAAACTCTGAGTGAAGAGAGAAACATTCAGATGTTTGAGTGATCACATGACTTAACTATCTGGACTTTTCTGTGAAGTGTGAAAGCTCTATTATTTTACTTTTTCCCTTAAGATTGAGATTAAAAAGATGGATGAAACCCCCGTCCGGCCGCTTTGGGACGGCAGAAGCATCCACCAGATGTTGAGCAACATGAGCATAAACTAAGTTCTTGTTCAGAGTCGATTAAATTCAATCAGTTATGTTTGGGGCTCCTGGGGGAAATGTCCCGCTTTTTTAGCTGCTTAATTATCCACCATGTTCACCAGCTCGTCTCTAACTGTGTTTAATTAGATGATCAGAGGCGATATGATGGAAGCAGCTGCCTGCAGCAGGAAAAACTAGATTGATGAAGTTTACAGAGAACCAAAACATGAGATGAAGGACAGGAAGTGAGGGCGCTGAGGGTCCATACACGGGAGCTCTTTTTTTTTTTCTTTTTTTTTTCTTTATTTAGAATCACACATTCACAGACATTTGTACATATTGTTAATTTGTGGTTAGACAATAGAGTGATTCCTCTTTTCACATTTTTGTAAATTTATACAGAACAAAATAAATAAAAAATAAAAATAAAAATAAAAATAAAAATAAAAATAAAAATAAAAATAAAAATAATAGAAATAGAACCGAACAAATCAAATAAAAAGACAAATTGTAAGACATGGGGTGATTTTTCAAGACAAATACAAAATCGAAGCATACAGGGTTTCATAACTAAAGTAAAACCAGATTAAACAAAAGAAGGGAGTTGAGTGGAGATATAGGATAGCTGGGGGGCTTTGGAGGCACGACATGATGTTTTTTTTATTTATTTAATCAGGAAAGAAACTCATTGAGATTAAAAATCTCTTTTTCATGAGTGTCCTGGCCAAGACAGGCAGCAAAACATTTACAGAGTTTCACACGGACAACGAGCAGCCAATCTTGCAAATACCAAAATACATTAGACATTAAAAAACACAAATAACAAAATCTGAACAGCAAAATGTTTGTCAAAAATCATCCACAAATACATCAGGAAGAACATCTACAGCCTGATGTATCCACCTCCAAGTCATTTACCTTCCTCTTAAAGGCTTTATATGTGATGTTTTGATCCAGCAGATGTCGCCCTTGAGCACCAGCATGAAACCAAAACAACTCGCGCTGCATTGTTGTGTTAGCATGCTAATGCTAGCGATCTTTATTCTGCTGGTATCTTCACACTGCATGTAAATTTACCTGAAATGAGCGTGATCTAGAAACACAGTTAAGCAGTGAGTACAGTATGTTATTCTTCTTTTCTCTAGTCCCTCAATTAAACAACTTTTATACACGAGGGGAGGAGTCAGCCGGCCGTCCAGGCGATGTAAACAAAGTGAAGATAGGACTCTGAAGGAGCAGCAAACTTAAAGGCCAGTTCAGATGTAAAAAAAAAAACACTGCTAAGATCCAAGATGGTGGACGAGGCGACAGAGTCTTTTGCCTTTATATGAGTGCAACACCTGATTGGACGTATTCACAGAATAAACGATCAAGTAAGAAAGACAAAACCTGAGAGATGGAAATGTTTTGAAGCAGCTTCATTACCAGATTTCATCACCGGCCGACTTATATAAACATCGCCACCCCCGCGCCCCCTCCCGCTTTCTGAATATTTCCTGCTGCGTTCACACATCACCTCACCCCGACTTCACACGTACATTTTACTCTGAAAAACTTGTTAAAACTTGAGGTGGTCTCTGAGACAGTTTTTCTGGAAATAACTGCACACTGGCAGCTGATATGTAAAATATGTGGCAGCCTGTATCATCCCGAGCTTCCCACGTTTTATCCTGCAGCAGCAGCAACACCTCCTTTGTTGTTAATAAGGTCGGATCTGTCGCCCGCCCCGTGCTGGACTGAATACCTGCCGCTGCAGGGAGGAAGCAGTCTGACTGAACCAGCGTCATCATCACTTCCTGTGGGATTAATTTTGTAAATGAAAAGCCTGCAGCTGAAATGACTCCTGTTCAGGTGATGAATCCGTCCATTAAGATCGTTCTCTGCTTGATTTCTTCTGGAAATTTCTGCAAACGCTAAAAGAGGAAACGAGCATTTCAATGAATTTGCGTTCTAAATTTAATATCTTCTCATCACCCCTGAGTGCCTCCTGATTGCTCTCTCACTCTCTGCGCTGATTAAAGCATCTTTTATTTAGTGGCCTTTATTTCCTACTCTGCTATTCGCAGGGATGGAGATGAGGGTTCTCTTCCATGTTGGTGTGTGTGCTCCAGTTTGTGTGTGTGTGCATATAAATGAATGTAAACATGAAGCCCATGATCCGAGGGAGGACGGGCAGCAGACAGCGCCCTGTTGGCAGAGGCCTAATATATTCATAGAGGCAGCAGACCAAATATTATGAGACTGCTGCGTTACTGCCAATAACTGTGTGTCATACACCGTGACCAAGCAGCAGTGAAAACCAGCGGTGAAGAAAACTTAGTCCATTCATCATGTTCCTCACTCCAGGATTTTTATGAATACTAAATAGTTTTGTATTAATCCAGAAGAAATCCTCATTCCACAGCTGGAAAACTGGCTCAACTCCCGTCCACTTAAAGTCTTTATATGTGATTTTTTGATCCAGCAGATGTCACTCTTGAGCACCAGCATGAAGCCAAAACAACTCGCGCTGCATTGTTGTGTTAGCATGCTAATGCTAGTGATCTTTATTATGCTGGTATCTTCACACTGCATGTAAATTTACCTGAAATGAGCGTGATCTAGAAACACAGTTAAGCAGTGAGTACAGTATGTTATTCTTCTTTTCTCTAGTCCCTCAATTAAACAACTTTTATACACGAGGGGAGGAGTCAGCCGGCCGTCCAGGCGATGTAAACAAAGTGAAGATAGGACTCTGAAAACTCTGAAAACATCACAGACAGTGGGACTCGGGTGTTACACCCATTGTAGACAGTCATGACTCACAGAGTTATTTTCAGAGGATATACGTGATTTCTACATTTAAGTGTGAAAAATCACATTTAAAGCCTTTAAAGTGTTTCTCTTGTCTCCTGCAGTCTCAGATCGTTAACCTCAGTGTTCGACCACATTAAGGCCCTGACACACCGAGGAGAGTGTCGGCTGCCCCGTCCTTGTTGCATGAGCGGTAGTCGTTCTATTTTTTGGCTGTGCGTCCGGCTCCATCGCTGCCGTTGGACTTAATCTTCCTTTTTCCATTTCCCATCTGCATAGCTGTCCCAAGAGTCAGAGTTTTGGCATATTTGACATGTTGTTTTTTGAAGGAGTAAAACATTTTGAACAAAATATTTGCAAGCCATCTCCCGCTCCCTGTGTCTCTCCACCAATCAGTGGGGCTGCTGTCTGCAGGGAGAGGAGTCTCCCTCATGTCAGTTTGAATCTCCTGAACCTCCCCCCCCCCCCCCCGTTGTTGCTTTTACCAGTTACGCTGAGAGCGCCCTCGCAAACTACTTCCTGATGAGCTCATAGACTGAATATTTGATTTTGATTGTTATCACCGTCTCTCTTTTCTTAGATACTACGTGTGTGTGACACTGCTGATCTACTTCGTGCCACTTTGCATCATGGGATGTGCGTACACGACCGTGGGCGTGACCCTGTGGGCGAGTGCGATCCCCGGGGACTCGTCTGAGCGCTACAAAGAACAGCTTATCGCCAAACGGAAGGTGAAGCTCTGCAGCCTCTTTCACTCATCACTCCACTGTTAAATTTGATGGCTTTATAATCCCCCCTCAAAAAACTTAGCAGCTTATTTTAAAGCCGCCGTCGCCGCCGTCTCCTCCTTTTGTTTTTCTGTGGCAGGTGGTGAAGATGATGATAGTGGTGGTGTGTACTTTCGCTGTCTGCTGGCTGCCCTATCACATCTACTTCCTGCTGCACCAGTTCTTCCCTGATTGGTTCGAGCAGCGCTACATCCAGCAGGTGTACCTCGCCGTCATGTGGCTGGCCATGAGCTCCACCATGTACAACCCCGTCATCTACTACTGCCTCAACAGCAGGTAGGAAGTTTTTGTATGTGTGTTAATCCGAGTCTCTATGACACGTGTAGCGATCTCTTCCTGTGTCTGTGTTTGTGTCTGTAACCCCTCCTCTTGTGGAATCTGTGCCATCCACTTGCAGGTTCCGAGCCGGTTTCCAGCAGGTGTTTTGTTGTTGTTGCGCTCCGACCGTCGCCAAGGAGGAGCTGGAGCTGAAGTCACCGCGCTACCTGCAGACCCAGGTGTGTTCTCCGGGGTTCAGAGCACATTCTCCTTTCTGTTGGATTTAAGTAATGTTCGTGATCATTTATGTTCTTCAGGGTTAGAACATTAGCTGTTTTTGAAAACTCAGAGGCGAAGCTGCAAACTCTGTTCCTCCTGCACCAGCGTTATCGTTCGACGCAGTTGAAGAAGAAGAACTACCAACTGTTTTAACTTCTAGTCTCCGCCTTAGCTTGTTTGTGTACTAGCAACGTAAAAAAAAAAAGGCGTCCAAAGTAGTCTGCCTGTTCTGGCTGATCTTCATTTCTCCTGCTCTTTGCCCATGTCTTCAGATTTGTTGTACTCGACTGGAGAAGGCAACAAAAATGGCTCAAACTTCCAAATAGGGACTCTTTAATTTAATCACAAACCCACATGCATGTAGTCTGCAGCTAGCTAGTCGACAGCTAGCCTATCGCACCTGTTAGTATGATAAGCTCGGCTAGCTAAGCAACAGCCGCAACCTTGAGATTGATTGACACATGAACAGACGAATCAGTATTGAACTTTGACTCGTGGTGCTAAATGCTCACAGCCACCAGAAGTCCACGCCCACTGCAGGACTTCTCTGCTGGAGAATATTACATTTATTGTCATGGAAAAGACGATCATTTAGCATGCTAGCACAAGCTAACCGCTGTTTGGCGGCTGCCTGTCCAACAGAAAGCTGACCAGCTCTGCGTCGCTCTTCATCCCAAGCCGCTCCTTAAACGCCAAAAATCTGCTGACTCTACTTTTAATGTCGTCTTCTGTGAGTTCTTCTTTTAACCCGACCATCTTTCTGTTTTCAGGTGAGTATATTTCGAGCCAGCCGGATGGAGACGGTCGTTTCCACGTCCATCCCTCCTGCGGCGTCAGAGCAGACGAGGAGCGAGCTGCCGTCCTACACCTATCACAGCGAGGCTCATGTCGCGTCCAACGGCTCCGGCTCAGAGGCGTTCACCAAGAGCCTCAACAGTTCCAGTCCTCAGTAGAGCAGACTCAGTCGGGGTGTTGTGTGTTTATTTGACGGGCCGGGACTGAACGCTCGCCGTCACCCTTCAGGAGGAGGTCGGGTTCGGACGCCCTGAGAAACACTGTTGACCTGATGAAAGCTTTTCTTCAGTTCTGATTTGTTGGTCTAAGCAGTCAGCAGAGATCATGCCTGGATCATTACTGGGCGGAGAACGTTACAGCTGTGGTACATTTACTCAAAGTAGGCCTATATGTTCTTTGTTGGATATATCTCGTCGCTTTATATGTGATTTTTCACCCTTAAATGTAGAAATCAAGTACATCCTCTGAAAATAACTCTGTGAGTCATGACTGTCTACAATGGGTGTAACACCCGAGTCCCACTGTCTGTTGTTTAATTAAAAAAGTTGTTTAATTGAGGGACTAGAGAAAAGAAGAATAACATCCTGTACTCACTGCTTAACTGTGTTTCTAGATCACGCTCATTTCAGGTAAATTTACATGCAGTGTGAAGATACCAGCATAATAAAGATCACTAGCATTAGCATGCTAACACAACAATGCAGCGCGAGTTGTTTTGGTTTCATGCTGGAGCTCAAGGGCGACATCTGCTGGATCAAAAAATCACATATAAAGCCTTTAACTTTTCTGCCTGCTTTCCTTTCCTGGGGTCCATTCTCACTTTTCAGGACTCTCTGAGTCGTTGGCGATCCAACCAAACCTCTCGCATGATTTCATTTACCATAACGTCCGCTGTATAACACGCACGTTCAATACTTTTCAAAAAATGCTTTTGTCCTTTATACCAGTGCGACCAGTATACCAGTATCAAATGCAGAGACATGCACTGTCATGACCACGAGTGCAGCCACCATCACCCACCGTACGCCACCGTAAAAAATTGAATTGAATTCACTGTGCAAGCAGCTACTGAACATAGCATGCTCGGAAGTCTGTACTTCAAAAACAATCGTCACTGCAGGCTGAGAGCTCGACTAGCATACGGGAAGCTAGCAGGATCACAAACTCCCCCTGGTGGACACAGAGGGTACTGAGGTCTCCTCCAAACGTAGGCAGGTATTTTTGAAAACTGAGGGTTTTTCTGTGCATTTTGGGCTTTGGTACGCAAACGTAAAAAAAAGTCTGATTAGTTATTGTCATCACTGGACCGCACTGTAAGGGGGGTGGATATTTTTTTAAAACGACTTCGTTTTGATTTTTAAAACGGTACCAGTTATCCAGCTGTTTATTAAACCACATTTTCTCTAAACAAAAGCTGGCATAAAATGTCCTTTACAAAAATGTTTGAAATCAGAACAATTTTTGATTGAAATTTGGAACTGATCAGAGAATAATCAACAAAATCGATCATTAGGAAGACATTCATGCCAGCTCTTTATAAACACACTTTTTCAGCCTTGGTTTAGGCCTAAAGGACATACTTATTTCGATGCCAAAAAACTACAGAAGGTCAATAACAGCATTTAAAATCTGCAGAGGCGCTGTCAGTTGCTTTATATAATTCAAAATTTTTCCACTTTTTGGAAAATATCCTGAGGATTTTTGCAGGCAGCGTACCTCTCTAGAGCTAAAATACTGTTAACAGAGTTAACAGCTGACCTGATTGACAGGTGGGCGCTGTGTAACGGTTTGTCAGGAGGCTTAAAACCTGCCTCAGCTCCAGCTCTCAGCCTGTCGTTAGGTTGACTGAAAGTTAGACTGAGACAGCATTTCCAACATGGCGGCTGCTGCTGATGAGACTCCAGCGTGCACAAACCCTGAGGTCGCAGAGAAAGTTCTAAACCAGCTTCATCGGTCCCGGATATTTCCAGCTGGAATTGTCGGAATATGTGGAATATGTTGACCTGGCTTCGTGGTACCTGATACCCCTCGGGGTGTTCGATGTCCACAATGTTAAAGTTTCCATCTTTAAAGCATGTAGCGCTGCTGCAGGCCGACGCTCGCTACCGGACAAGTTTTTAACTTTTTGTGCGTCAAACCCCCAAAAATCTGTTGAACAAAAATCAAGGCCCTAGGTTTCGAGAACTCTCCTGACAGGTTAAAAAAAACAGATCCTCTGAAGCTCTGCAGTCGACCTCACACTCGCCGGTTTCATTATTCTAACATGTTTGCGGCTCTGTCACATGACCGTCGGCGTACTCGAGCCGGTTTTGGAAAGCGAGATCCCCCACTTCCCCTCGGCAACAGTGTCACGTCAAGTCGAGTTTGTGACGCCGTGTTTGTGCTGTGTGGAAACAGACCAATGAATCCTGTGTGTGTGTGTGTGTGAGAATGTGTGTGTGTGTGTGTGTGTGTGTGTGTGTGTGTGTGTGTGTGTGTATGTGTGTGTGTGTGTGTGTGTGTGTGTGTGTGTGTGTGTGTGTGTGTGTGTGTGTGTGTGTGTGTGTGTGTGTGTGTGGAGGTAGCACCTGTTGGCTGGGATTAGCCCCTTGTTTTGACAATGTGTGGAGCAGGCGGGTCACAGGGCAGCTAAATATAGAGGACGAGGAGGACGGAGACGCATATAGAGGGATTGATGAAGAGCTGAAGGAAAGAAAGGGAACGGAAAACATCGACCACGGCGAGAACGCGGTGTGCTGAAATGTGTCTCTTTAGATGCCGGGGGAGGAACGATGCTATTTAAACCTCACAGACAACAGCTGCAGTCCAACACACGGCTCTGTTTACCTGTCACACTGATCCAGGACACAGGAAGTGTGTGAGGACTAAATACAGCCATGTGCTGGTACAGAGGCATTTATTAGTCGCCATGGTTACCACAGATTCTCTGCTGATGTGTTGTCTTGTGGTCATTTTCAGATTCAAGCAGCAGCTTTTATGTGAATATCTCTGGTCGCTCGTCTCGTCCGCAGTCGAGTCCAACACGACTCTCCGCTCGTCAAACGATTTGAACCGCAATGCATGATGGTATATATTGCTTCTATAAAGAACAAACCATGTGACGTATTTTTGTAGGCCAACCCGGAAGTAGCATCACCATGGGGTCTAACCAGAATTCTCCTCTGGGATGTTTTCATTGGATTTTGGATCATTGCAGAAAACAATCTCTGTGTTAAACGCACGTTTCTGAAGCGTAGGCGTTTTGTTCAGCAGGATAATCTTCACAGATGAACGCCATCTTTATGATGTTTGAAGAGTTAATGCGGCCGACAGAAGTAAAAAGCTAACGTTATGCTACAAGCTAACTACACCACGGTGAGATGATTGTGACATCACTAGCGTTATGCTTCAGACGATCTCCGATAAACTAATCCACGTAGCTTAATAAATAGTTTACTAACATAATATTCACCTGAACCTAAAGATTAAACCTACAGGAGACATCTCCGACTAGTGAGAGAGTTCCCGCCCTCTGTGTCCGGCGTGATGACCTTTAATGTCCCCGACAACCACTGTAGTCACATTTAGCCGCTTGTTAGCAACCGCCTTTTTAAAGACGAGTAAAAACTTCAAACTTCACTAGTGGAGGTATTACCTAACGTAGTTTATGTGCTCTAACAAAACACCAACATCTCTTCAGCTTGTGTTAACCACAGACCTTATTTCAGGAGTCTAACCACAAACACATTCAAAATCCCCGTTGACTTTTAGACGTTAGACCCCATGGCGCTCAAATGCTAACTTACTTCCTGGTTTTAGGACTCATTCCTGTGGCGCTCTATATGTGACCATTCGTTGTACGTTACTTTTCACGATGCATTGTGGGCAGGGTCCAAAATTAGCACCCTACAGGCGCCGAGCGCGGGTCGACTTTCCGCTTGGCGACTTCATTTCTAAGGGCGGGGAAATATTCATACTGTGAAGCTGCAGCTCATCGGCTCGTGGTGGCGTGCACAAACGTGTTCCTCGACAGAACGCCGTGTTCCTCGTTCAGTTGACCGTGAAGCGATCCGTGCACAAGCTGCAGTAACAACATGTTCATTATAATAAAACGATGATTCATCCTCATGTATGATGTAAATATATAACTTTTATCTTTAATGGTGATGTCATAGAGGTCGTGACCTTTGTGTCTCTGAAGCTTCATGAAGAAACGCATGCACAATAAAACGTGTTTTATATTTGTAAAGTCTGTTTGACCACTCAAGTGTTTTCTTCTTTATTGTTTTAATAAATCTGATGTTATTCTGTAACGGAGGCAGCAGGTGGTCGTCTCTTTATTTTTATTATTTTATTGTACACCAAGTTTCAGTTATAATTCTTTATTTACCGAATCAGACCAATGAACTCAAATTAGATCCAATTAAATGTTTACAACATGAGGTGTAAGGGGGGGAGGGGGCGTGAGATGCATTCAGGTTCTCCTCAGATAATCCCAGTTTCTGAGTTGTGACAACAACATGGACGCTGTGAAGAAGAAGTGTGTATGTTTCTGTTAGGAGTAAACTGCTGGGCGCCTAACTTTTTCTAAGTTGTTGTCCCGATTTGAGCAGGTGTTGATTTTCCGCATTTTACAACTCGGAAACTCGTTTTTCCCGATGTGTCCGACACCACTTAGTGAGCATCTGCCCTGTTATGACTTGTTAACATCTGATTTGTGTCTTCAGGATTGATATTTTCTCCTCAGTGCTCTGATCCTCCTCTTGACGGATCCTTTAAAAGAGAAACAGGACACAAAGCTGCTGCTCACATGCCACAGAGGAACAGCTCCATCTAGCTGCCAAACCCCCAAACTGCACCCTGAATACATATCAGAGACAGAAAATCAACAATAAGCATCCCAAACAAGCTTCAGCTTTCTAATGGTCACTTCCAGGTCAAAGGTCAGAAACACCCAATGAGAGTACAGCCCTCTAACTAGAGTCTCCTTTAAGAATAAAAAAACAGATTATGGTTCCTAAAGGACGTTTACATCACACTGGAGGAGCTGTGACGGATATCTTGGAGGTCGTTTCTCCCTCACAGAGAAGGGGGACCCTCAGCTGTGTTTATGGACTCTGTGTGATACAAAGTGAGGAATGAAGACCCTTATGGATCCCCCTCCTCCTGACAGGAAGGCATGATAAGGGCAGAAGAAAAAAACATGAAAGCTGCTGTTTAGACATTCAGCTGTCTGCAAGTTCAGACTGAAGTCTCTACACGAACAGAAGGAATCAATGAGTGAATGAGATTTAAAATATTAATGTCAGTGTTTGAGTTGAACAGGTTTTCAGGATTTTTTTGTAAATCTCCAAGGATGTAACGTTGTGGATATCTCCCACATAAGTTTCTGACATTGTACCGAAAAACATCTTGCTTCTTCTTACTGTCCTCCCTCACTATGTTTGTACGTCGACTCTTGCGAAAAAAATCACCACACAAGATATTAACTTGTGCACATTATAATGAAAGGAGCAGTCTGTAACTCTGACCCCTAGGGTTTAAAATGGGTACTGCAGTCTAAATTCTAAACATTGTAGAGAGCTGTCTCTCCCCCCTCCAATATTGATCCTAGTTTGAGCACGTTTCTGCTCGTGGAGCTTATTAGAAACATGCAGAGGCTTTTTAGGTCGGGTACAATCACTTCTATCTGAACCACTTCTCTTGACCGCTTCCATCACTGCAACACCTGTTGACCTGATAACTGCTCTCATATCTGACAAACCGAGGGGCGTCCAAAACGGCCGTGTGGGGGCGTGTCTTAAAAGCGCCTACCTTCTCTGGTCCAAACAAATCCAAAGCATTCAGGAGCAGAATCTAAAGTTAGAAGGAGGACATACTGGCTGCTGCATTGTTGTCAGAGAAGCCAGCACTTCAACATACCATGTTTCCTTAATGATCAGAGAGTAAGATACCTTTATCATTTCAGATCTTACTGATTGTTGTTGTTTTTACTTTTTAGGACCTTAGCTGCTCCGCAGGTTTCACCTTTTTTTGAAAGAAAAGAAAAAAGAAACCAGGAGGGGGCAGTGTAAAAACAAAATGTACCTCAATCAGTATTAAATGTTCTCCACAGAGGACAGAACAGAGACCAAGATTTTGATTTCTGTCCAAAGTTAGAAGACTTTTATTTGGTAAACTTTCCTCCTGTTAGTATGAATTTCCATGAAATTCATTCATCTTGGTAACATTGTGTAATGTATTATTCAAGTCTGTCTACCACCTGTTAGCACTCTTACTTTTGGATGTCTGAAGCTGTAAACTTATATGGGTGAAGCACCTAAATTGTAGCAGCTCTTTACTTGTGTAGGAGCCAACCATATGTTGTCAACAACTGTTAGACAAAGAGTCTACATCTGTTAGTATACAAATCAGTGTCATGTCATCTTTATTGTTTTATGGTGATGTACCCAAATAGAAAGGAATGTGTGGGTTGCACCTTTTAACAGAATATAAGCAGCACTGTGAACACTGTTACTTTGTCAGCACTTTGTCAGTCAGCAAATTGTAAGCAAACTTGGTGAAGTTGTCTGACCTCGGCCGATTAAATGGTGTTCTAATCTCCAGTCTGTTTCACGAGTTCTTCATTGGATTTATACAAACAGAAACAACCCCCACCTAACACCTCCCACAAACAAAACCTTTTCAGTTTAATACACGAGCGGACATTATGTTTCTCTTATCTCTGACCCGTTTATTAAATGCATGTTTATGATGGGATCTAAATACTGATTGGCTCTCATGACACAGCATTAAGGTGATTGGTCACTTATCATTATTATCGTTAGCTCTGATTAGGGCTGCACAATAAATCTTTATTTTAAGATTATCGCTAAGAGCTTTCACATTAAACACATGCAAAGGTCTGCAGTAATCTCATGTTCTGTTAGCCTGCTCTCTCACCACTTTCATGCAGAAACCGTTGATTGTTCGCCCGCCGGGAGTAACGTCTCCACGCCACTTTGTCGCCACTCCACGCCATGTTGGAGAATCTCAAAGTTAACACAGAAACCGCCAACAGATCAGCTGATCGCTCTTCCTTTCATAACCGTCTGACACAAAACCTGCTGTTCTGTTTCCATTGTGGATTCATAAAATCTGAAACAAGGTCTCAGTCAGATTTTGGAGCCGTGTCAAACCGATGCTCGAACGCTTTAACGTCTCAGTTTCCCACAGATCATGGGGACAATGTGACGTCTGTCTGCTGCAGCTATGTGAATACTCTGGCCTGAAATCACGCCGAGTTCTGTTTTAGAAAGAGAGTCATATCATTAATTAATTTAGGAAACAGAACCTTAAATAAAGTGTAAAGAGCTTATTCTGAATGACTGAAAATCTTTTCGTGGAGACTGAGTCCAAGCTAACGACTGAGGCTCTGTCCGACACAGTGGTGTTTGAGCTACATGCTAACATCAACATGCTAACATCAACATGCTAACATCAGCATGCTAACATCAACATGCTAACAAGCTGAAGGTTTTTTCCTAAGGCTTATTTTGGACTTGTCATGCCTTTAATGAGAGATAGGACAGTGGATCGAGGAGAGAGGGTGGGAGGTGACATGCGGGAGGGGAGCCACAGGTCGGATTCAAACCGAGGCCGTAGGCTTGGAGGACTATGGCCTCCGTACGTGGGTCGTGTACACTAACCATTAGGCTACGCCCCCCTCCCCTCCCAGAGTTTTGCAGTTTTAATATCCGCCATGTTAATCATCTTTGTTCAGGAGAACAGCTGCTAATTAGAACTTAATAAAAACCACAGTTCAGTCTGATGGTGAGGTCATCAGTTTTGCAGGTGTGTTGGTCGACGTCACACTCGGGGTAAGAAATCCAGAGAGAATGAGAATGGGGCAACATCTTCATAAAAGCATGCTTGATAACCGCTTAGCGTCCATCACAACACAGTTAATGTTAGCGTTAATATGAACGCTCATCCTGAACACATATCATCCTGAGGTAAGGAGGTATGCAGCACTTGAACAGCGTCTGTTTTCACTCAAAATCAGGGTGTGAAGGTTGATTACTTTCAGGGATATCCCGGGAAGGTACCCACCCCACTGACTGACAAAAAGAAAATGTATTCCTGATAGTGCAGGTGAATGTTTAGCAAGCGGGAGAGCACTGAGAAACAATCAAGTGCTATAACAATATTTCCAAGCCGACCGTGTTGCTCTTGCACTCGTGCTTGTGGATATTTCGGCGCATTTTGACCCCCGTACATCAGCTCCTCTGTGTTTTAAGGAGGCGTTGCAGGGCGGAGCTGACATTTTAAACCAGCTTGTTGCAGAAAAATGATGCATATTAAAAAAAATAAATTAAAAAAAAGTTACAACAAAATGTCAGTTCTGTGAATATTTCCTCTTTTTCTCTGAATTTTATTTTTAGTTGGTGCTGCTTTTAACTCGTATTCAGGCTCGAGCGTGTGATGAGGTGTCACACGCTGATCTTGCTTCATTTCACTGCTCACATGTCACATGAGTAAAATTTAAAAAAAAAAAAAAAGTGCCCATTTTTTACAAAATACCTTCCTGACTTTCACACCCAACCTCGAACGGATCAACATAAAAAATCTTGAGATGTGAGAGTGAAGATGTTGTCCAGTGTGAGCTGCAGTGTTTGAACTACAGAGACATTTTTGAGACGGTAGCCAAGGCCCCCAACAACTCTGGACTTTACACCTCTGGACTTTCTGCAGCGTAAATCGTTTTAAAATGTGTTCCACTTGTAGGCAGCGTGGGAAATTTAATCATATTAAAAGTGGATTAAGCAAACATACATGTGTTGCTTTGGGCGCTTTAGGACAAAATATAATAAAATCTTTATAATAAATCAGACATACTTTATTGATGAGACCCCGGGGGGGGGGGGGGGGTGGAACAGGCCGTACTGTTGCTAGGGAATATAGAATTGCACAATTATAAAAAGATGTACAAGAATCTGTGAAGATGAGTTGAACTTAAAAGGAGGCGGAGGGGAAAAAAAACATTTAAGCCCTATCTCCTAAATTGTACTTTTTATACTTTCTCTTCCCAGTTATCTTCCAACCATTCCACTTTCTGCGACCCCCAACACAGGACACGCACGTACGCAATCAAGCTATCCAAACACACACACTTAGACACACCGCTCGCTTCTGTGTTGCCTGGTTTTTTATCATCGGGTGCCACCCCAAAATCCTTAACTCTGATTAACGTTTTGTCGTGTCAGAGGTTGGACTCCACCATTAGGCGGGCTCGCAGCCAGCAGGCGGTTCATAGTTTTCAGTGAGCAGATTTAAATTGTGACTTTAGACGTACAAACTTTTTGGAGTCCTTCATGAATGAATCTTAGAAGACGTTTAAGTCGCCGTTATCTTGTGTTACTTGGAAGTCGATGTGAGTAGTGCAGACAGAAGGGGTGAATAAACGCTCTTTGACAAAAACTAAAGGCCCCCCCCTGCACAAGTCAGAGCCCCAGCTGGGCCCCCCCAGTCCAAAAAGTCTGGACACACCCCTGCCTTCATGTAATAAGACTGAAGATACTGAGGTTTAATACTGAGATCTGGAGTTTTGAAGAAGTTAAAACCAAAAAGGGCTTTCGTACTTTCTTGGTCAGAAGTTTCATTTCCCATAAGTTTCACATATGTTCTATATGAGAAATTAAAACATAAGTGAGTCAGTATACATCAGGACAGAAACACATGATGCCGTGTTAAAGCCGGTCATTATAAAAGGAAGCTCAAGGCCCTTTACAGTCAAGACTTCCTTTTTATGAAACGCCACCATCAGCGTTTAGGAAGGAAGACATGTGAGGAGAACTATAGCCAGCACATAAAAAAAAACAAAAAACAAATGTTGCCTTTGAAGGGTACAGTGATGTTAGGTTTAAAGATTTCACAGAGCAGTCAGATGAGGGGCTGCGGTGGCCGCTGCTCTGTGGGCCTTATGTCCCTCTAATACGTATGAAGGGATCATGTGCACGCTCCGTGATAGAGACCCTCTTCATCGCACAAATCCACCAAATCCATGAATAAAGATGGATGAGGCACAGCGGTCGATGGTTGTACAATTTTTTTATTTTCTGGAGACATGTCCAGCAGCTACATTTGATAACTTCTAAAAGAGGCTCCTTTCTGTTCTCCATCCAACGGGGGGAATGTTTGGCATGACGGAGAGTGATCTTCAGAGGTCATATTTACACAAACACCAATCAGGCGGCACGCTGCAGTGCAACGTGATCAATAAAAGTGAGAACGGGGTTTCCTTATTGGACATTTAGGAGGCAAACAGTTGGCCGTATGCTCGTCACTTCTTTGGCATGTAATTTTTGTCGACATTAATGGTGCCCAGAGGATGTATCCTTAATACTGATGACCGTCTGACTTTACTTCTCGCACCACCAGTGAACTGTCTCAACTTTCTGATAAATGAGCACGAACAGCTTTAATTTATATTTATCATTTTTCACAGAAAATAAAAAGTCCTTTCTCTCTCTAAGAGAACGAAAGTTATCTAAACGCCTCCTGTAAGATCCCTTAATGACACTTAGCGAGCTATAACTGTTACGCCGAGCAAAACAGCACAGTACAGTAACTCCGCTGTTCCTCTCCCTCCAGTTTCTGCTCACATCAGATTTAAAACTCTGCTGCTCGCTTACAAAACAGACACAGAAACGTCTCCTCCTTACTTTAACTCTCTGATCCAGGTCTACACTCCCTCCCCCCCACTACGCTCTGACAATGAAAGGCGTCTGATCCAACCTTCACAACAGGGTCCAAAGTCTCTGACTAGACTCTTCTCCTCTGTCGCCCCCCGGTGGTGGAATGAACTTCCAAACTCCATTTGATCTGTAGAGTCCCTCTGCACCTTTAAGAAAAAGCTAAAGACCCAGCTCTTTATGACCACCTACCACCTTCATGATGAAGATGATGACGACGTTATTCAGGTTGGCTTTGATGCTGATAAGAACTCTCATGAGTAGCTCTCATAGGTGCTCTGCCCCTGGTCACTTCCTGTCAACACCTCTGGTCACTTCCTGTCAGCACCTCTGGTCACTTCCTGTCAGCACCTGTGTGTCCAATCAGACTTAAAGCTGTTTGTTTGCACTTACTGACGTCTCCTCCTCTCTTGATCCTTGCTTGTTTCGTTCTCACTCTCTGATGTTCGTCACTTTGGATAAAAGTGTCTGATAAATATATTAGAGTATTGTAGCATCTAGCACATTTATGCTAAGCTAAGCTAACAGTCAATGACTATGCCTTTAAATAGGTTTCATCAATCATGGAGAGATGACTGATTTATCTTTACGTAGAGAAGGAATAAAGATCAATACAGTTTTTGTGTCTAGTGTGAAGCTCTGAGCTGTAAGTTAGCCTAGCTTAGCATCAACACTTGATGAGATGCGGAAAATTAGGGAAAAAAACAACCTGACCCTGTTAAGGCTTAAATAAACTTTATATAAAGTATATCATAGAGCATCAAAGGGGCTTGCTGTTGGATTTTGTAACCCTTCAAAAAGCCGGGCTAGCTGTTGCAAATTTTAGTGTATTTATGCTAAGCTAAGCTAACTGACTCCCAGCTGGACCTTGATATTTGGCGCACAACCCTGTGCGTTTCACTAAGTTGTCCTTGTGTAGAGAAGGAATTTAGGATCTTTACAGTTTATGTGTCTGTGTGTTGAATTAGTTAGCGTAGCTTAGCATCAACACTTGATGAAAGGCGTAAAGTAAGCCAAAAAGCCAGCACAACTTGACCCTGTTAAGTCTTAAATAAACATTGTATAAAGTGGCCCGCGCTCGCTTGCTGTGAATGCTTTGATCGGACATTAAAGGCTGGTCCTGATGACGCAGAGAAAAACGTTTTTAAGTGTGATATTGTTTGGGAGTGATCCCCGAGGTCTCATGGTGAGGCGAGCTTAAAAAATGGACAATGTCAAAGACGAAAGTTAAGACAAAGAGGGTGGCTCAGAGGAAGCCAGTGTTGAAGATGTTCAGGGTCAGCTCAGGACCGTTGGAGCGTTGAGGTGAAGGAAACAGGAATTGGTGTTGATTAACAAAATGATGGCTTCAGTTCAGAAATGGCTCCCAGGCAGCGAAAAAAAACTGATCTGAGAGGGAACCAGGCAAGTTTATTGCCAGGGGTTTCAAGGATCTTCTGACGCAAACAGGAATGAATCCAACAAGATCAAATATTAATTGTTATTTCTAGGAATTTCAAGGATCTTCAGATGCAAACAGGAATCACCCAACAAGATCAAATATAAGTGGTTCATCTGGTGCCACAATTCCTGGATGCTGTAAAATCAAGGTTTTAGGGTTTTTGTTATCAAACTGTTTCTTTCAATACCGTCTTTGTTGAAGAACTCTGGGCTTTAAAGGTGCTGTGCAAGTCAAATCATGTTTATTTATCTTTTCATTTTATAACAAGTTAATGATGTTTTTTCTAGAATTCCAGAAACTTAGAGAATCCTTAGTTGTCCTCGTCACTAAACCGTTTTATTTTCCCCCTCCTTCTTTGATTGTGAGCTACTCAGAGATAGAAGGATTAGTTTGACCACATGGCTCTGCAATAAAAGTGTTGTTATTCAAACATCTAGCAGATGATAAAAGCTGTCTTGTGATTCATTGAATTCCTTTCCTTTCTCTCCTTTTTGGTTTCCACCACCTCCCGAGGGGAATGTCTGCCTCTAGCTGCTAAAAGCTCTTCTGCACATCATTCAGTCGGCCTGTATGCTGTTTGCTCCGGGTCTGAGAGTCTAAAGTGTGTTTATAAGAGTCCGCCGTAATGTCGACTGAGCTTTACTGCCTCGATGTCATCGTTTCTTCATGTTCAATGAGTCTTAAACATATTTAGAAGAAGATTATGAAACAAGTCTTATGCTTTGTTTTAAAGGGGAACATGTGTGTGTTCCTGTTTTTGGACCTTTTACATTTTGCAGCTGCGAGCAGGGAGACAGGGAGGCGTCTGATTGGTTCATCAGATTGGTTCCTCGTGGCAGACATTGGTCGAACCTTTTACAGACTTACAAACTGATACAGATGACGGATTTTCTTTGTTCCTTTTTCAGAGAACATGAGTTATTCAATTCTGTCAGGACCTAAAGACAATTTACACCAGAATCTGAAGAAGTGGATCTGGAGGAAATTACCAAACCTTGCTTTCTTTCAAAGTAGCTCTCAGCTCTCAAAGATTGGAGAACCCTCATAATGATGAAACTCAAGTCCTACATGTCTTTGAGTTAATGTACTTCTTCCAGTGCCGGGGGATCGACATCAGCACTTTATGTTTAGGTTGAAGTTCATGCAGAGAGATTAGAGATCTCATGAGGAGCCTCACAGGGACACAGCGGGAGAGACTTTGAATCAAAAGAGCATTTGGTAATATTCATTTTGAGAGCTGCAAGAACACAAAACATCCACTTTCCTTTTTTTTTAAAGACAAGTTCAGGAGGATTTACTCGGACCGGACCTCCCACTGCTGCTGCGTGTTCTGACAGTTGACGTTTATCAGACGTCTTTATGAACCTGAAGACGTGTGAGCCACCAAATCTGCGTCTCCGCGGTTCAGACTCGGTGACCTTCCCTGCACACCATCATCTCTGCATCGTGTGTTCCTAGTATAGTCCTGCCTTTAACTTAAACATGAGTTTCTCCCCTATAGGAAACACAATCTTAATTACCTCCAGGCTTTCTCGTCCAGCTTGCCAAGTGTTGTGATTTCCACTTCTATGCCCCAAGCTGACGCAGGAATCTGATTGGTTCAGCATTTCTCCCCCCTGACGGCTGAGTGCATGCAAGAAGTGTTCCTCAACTGTTGCACCCTGCAGAGTGAAGTCACTAAATTCTCTCTGGACCGAGTCCAACCTTCAGCCGAACCATCGTCTGAGTCGTCCTCTCTCTCTCTCTCTCTTTCTCTCTTTCTCTCTTTGCATCATGTGTTTCCAGTATGTCCATGTCGTTTAACCTAAACATACCTCCAGCCCCCAGATGTGATGGCGACACATTCATAACAACCTCAAGGCTCTCCCACAGGACTCCACAAATGTTTCATTCTAAAGAGTTGTTAGGAGTTCCGTTTTTTGTCTTCTAGCATTGAAACTTGATGACTTAAAGTCAGGGTTGGTCATTTCCTCCAGATCCACTTCTTCAGATTCTGGTGTAAATTGTCTTTAGGTCCTGACAGAAATTAATAACTCATGTTCTCTGAAAAAGGAACAAAGAAAATCCATCATCTGTATCAGTTTGTAAGTCTGTAAAAACTTCAACCAATGTCTGCCACGAGGTACCAATCTGATGAACCAATCAGACGCCTCCCTGTCTCCCTGCTCGCTCTCTACCTCTTGCGTGCTCTAGCCCACACTCAGAGCATGAGCTGAGGAACAGACGGCTTTAATGCATATAAAACATTGGAGGGAACTGCACGTTTTGCACAGTGGCTTCCTCTGATTGGCTGATTTCAATCAAGTCAAAATGAAATAATAAAAAGCAAAAACCAGAGGAGACACGATGTGAAACGTGTAGTTCCCTGCAGTGTTTTATGTGAACACTGCAAATATGAGCACACTGTTGGTGGGTTTAAAAAAACAGAAGAATTTAAAGTACACCTTTTGAAAATATATGATGAAAGATAAGATCTTGAAAACGTTCGGTCCAAGACCAAACTGGACATCTGTACAGATCGAACAGATCAGAGTTATCTGTATCATGTTGTTTATGTAGAAGCCAAAGATCCTCGGTCGCACAGTTAAGATCTGACTCACAACAAGTGACCTGACCATTTTATTTTTCATTGTGCAGATGATGATGACTTAAGAGAATTATTGTTTCATGAAGTAGCTCGTCAAAAACATGAAGTATTGGGGCGGACGGATGTGCACAAATTGCACACACCGCTCTTTAAGTTAAAGATCATTTTGT
Source organism: Labrus bergylta (assembly GCF_963930695.1). Taxonomy (NCBI): domain Eukaryota; kingdom Metazoa; phylum Chordata; class Actinopteri; order Labriformes; family Labridae; genus Labrus; species Labrus bergylta. Next base: position 26,314,210 of record NC_089211.1, read on the forward strand.
CTGAAAAGGTTTGAAAAGAAGACGAGATATTCTGTTTGATAAGAGATTGTCTTTCTTTTTGTTTTCTGCACTCTGATCCTGCACATTTTAAATCATGGTGTTTTGTAGGCTGGGCATAAAATGTAATGTTTGACACAATAATAAAATAAAAACTTTAAACTGTATAAAACATCTGAGCGTCCTGGTTGATATTTCAGCCTCTCCTCATCTCTGCCTGTGAGGGATGAACGATGCTTTCTGAGGCTTGTGTTTGTGTTTAATGCAGAAGGTGTTTTATTAAAAAGTGTTTTCAGCTGCCCGGAAAAACATATTAATAAGATGGATTGACAATACTCCACCTTTAGTATTAGGATGGCATAAAATAATCTTTGACCTCATACCAATGGAGTATTTAACATATAGGTTCAAGTGTAAAGGTGAGGGTTTTTTTTTGGAAATTTGGACACCCTTCCTTAGATATAGTGGTAAAAGACTGATGATGGATTACAGCCCAGAAAACAGACAAAGGCCCTTTATTTTATGCGTTGTTTTTTAATCTTGCTTAAAAGACATTTCTTTTAATGTTAACATTTTTTCAATGTAAAAGAAAAGAGAATGCTGCCTCACTGTCAGCTGTGGTTATTATACACTGTTTCCTGCACAAGCTTGGATGCCATGGCATTCTTCGTGCCATACTTTGTGGTTACAGGCATAGCTATTTTGTCTATAAATATTAAGAAATTATAAAGAAATGTAATTTGTGGCCAATGTGTGTTGTTTGTTCTGTTGTAGTGTTTGAATTGTCTGTATGTGTGTTTAGAAGTAAAAAGTCTAATACAAATATTTTTGAAAAGAAAACAAAAAGTGTTTTCAGCATTCAGAGAGGGCTTTAAGAAAAATAAAAAACTATAACCTTCACATTAAGATTTAACGATTTTTTTTTTTGCATTCCTCTTTGAAATGAAGCGACTTTACAAAATGTCATCTGACTAAAATGTGACTGAATGAATTTGATGCACTTTGGGGTTGGGGGTTGAACATGAGTAAGACGTGCGCACCCCCCCCCCCCCCCCCTTCTCTTTCCTCTGTGTGAGGAGGGGGCGTGGTCTGCAGAGTATAAACACAGACAGCACGCGTGTGAGTTGGCAGCCTCCTCTTGAATGAGCCGCCTTTAACACCACAAGTTCAACTCTGTGATCAGGGAGTGGTGACCATCAGCTGCAGCCATGCGCATCAGTAAAACCAAAGTGGCCATTGGATTTATCGTGGCGGGGGCTATGACGGTGGTGTTTGGAGTGGTGCTGCTGTTTGTGGGACCTGCAGTGATGAAGGACCAGATCGTGAAGGTAAGCACGTTCACCTGAAGAGGATGCAAAATATGTTTAAAAAATTTAAACTTTGCAGGAGGAGGAGGATTCATATTTTTATGTTTCAAAAAATCTGCATTTTAAAGATGTAGCTGCAGTTTCTTTGTGTGAGTGTAAATCGCTGATGCTGCAGCTTCATGTTCTCTTTAGAGGCTTTAATGTTGGACTGTGCCATCCATAGTCTATCTTTACTGGTGTTAATGTATCACCCGCAGCATATTCCCAACATAAAGTACAGAGGATATGGCTTTATAGATGCCAGCAGGAGGATTTTAAAGGCGCTGAATGTATTTTGTTCTCATTAAAATGTTGATAGTTCAGCCCTCTGAGCTCATTAATGCACTTTTTTTCTTTTTATCTTGAGTAAACTCATGTGAGGATCTACTTCTGCTCAATCCCTTTATTTGAATTAAAAAAAGAAGTGTTGTTGCACATGTAAATGTTATAATTCAGTCACGATCTTACCAGAAGCTTAAAATCTGAAGGTTATCATAAAGGAGCTGGAAGCAGGGGCGGGTCACACTGTTTGACAGCTGGGGTTCTGATTTCTGCAGGGGGGGTGATGTGTGCACAAACGCACTTAAATAATAAATATCATTTATTAACCCTTTCTAAGCTTGTCGATCATATCTACTTTATAACACAAGAGGAGGGCAAGTTCAGATGTATGTTCAAAGTCAGAATTTAAAATGTGAATGCAAACTCCAGCACAGTCTAACCCCGAACTTCCACCAGATACGTTTTATCCGCTCCGCTGCGGCTCCATGCTCCCTCTGGACAGATTACACTCCCAACAGCGCGAGATAATATGATGTATGAGTTATAAAACCTTTATAAACAAAACAACAAACACACAAAAGGTCATTGTTCCTAACCGTCAAAACAGATTATTTTAATTCTGAAAATAAACAGGTGTCTGACTTCCTGTCCCGCTCGCTCTGCTCTGTGATGCTCCGTGCTCGGACACCCTGCAGAAATAGAAGTCTTGAGTATCTGCTGCAGATGACTCTGGACTGACGGAGCTGAGACGCAGCGGAGCCAGATTCAGATTCAGATTCAGATTCAGATTCAGATTCTTTATTGTCCCACAAGGGGAAATTTGCGTTGCAACAGGAGCACACAGAAGACAAGAAACACAAGGACAACATCACCATGAAACATAAACCAAAACAAATTTAAAAAATCAGACAACACAGCAAAATATAAAACCAAATAAAAACAGCACAATAAAATCAGTCAAGAGCTCGTACCAGAATGAACATTCAAGTTATTAAAGTGCAAAGTGCAATTCAAGTGCAAAAAGAGCAACAAATAGTTAATTGTTGTTTAACAGATTAATTGCACTTGGTAAAAATGAGACCTGGAGTCTTTTAGTCTTCCTCACAGGAGCTCTAAAACGACGACCTGAGGGTCAAAGCAGAGGAAGAACACACACTGACTGAAGCAAAAACAACCTGAGCGGAGATGGAATGAACACACACTGACTGAAGACAGAGTGTTACTTTCATATGTAGGCCGAAGTGTCTTATGAAAAAGATTTGAAGGGTTTTTATTTACAATGTAAAGGACAAACAGAAGAAAAAAAGCTACATTAATATGTGAAGAAAACAGAAGAAGAAGAAGGAGATGTATTTGATTAATCCTGTCTGAGGGGAGGGTGTAGGGGGAGCCTTGCTCAAGGGCACCTGTGCAGTGCTCAGGAAGCCAACTGGCACCAAATACTCGCAACCTTTGCAAAAAAAAGGAGCTAATATTTGGTTTAAACTTAAGTCCCGTCTCTGAGATGGCAAATAGCCAATCACAGTTTTTGATTTTTTTGGGGTGGCCAATCGTATTTCAAGGGGGGCCCATGACACACCTTACTTAACATTTTGACTTAATTCTGGATATGTCACATCATTTTTGCTTTTTTTCCCCTTTGACATTTTAACTTGATTCTGAACACATTCACTTTTCCTTATTTAGACTTTTTTTCCTCAACATGTCGATTTCATTCCTTGAATTTTAAACTTTTTTCTTGACATTTCCCCCTAAACTCAAAATTTTACTTTTTTCCCCCAAAATTTTTAATTTATTCTTGACATTTTTGCTTTTGACATTTAAACATGTTTTTCTCTACATTTCAACTTTTCTCTCAGAGTGCATTATGGGGGATAAACCTTCCTCCTGTGAAGACTTATTTCTCATTTCTGGCCCTTATCTACGGTGGCTGGGAAGTGCAAAGCAAAATTACAAATGTGAGACAAATTAACATTTTGAAAAACCTTTTTACATTTTTAGAAAACAAAATTACAAAACCAAAACACGTATAGCAAGAAAAGAAACACATTTACAAACGACAGAATCTTGACAAAATGGGAATGTACCAAATGTCAGACGTGACCCAGAAGTGATCGAGGGAGGGGTCATTTTGTTTGTTTTGTTTTGTCGCGGTACGTTCCCTTTCCGTCAAGATTCTGTCGTTTGTAAATTTGTTTGGGGGGGGGGGGGGGGGGGCTGGTAAAAGTGTTCTGACACTTGTAAATTTGTTTGGGGGGGGGGGGCTGGTAAAAGTGTTCTGACACTTGTAAATTTGTTTGGGGGGGGGGGGGGCTGGTAAAAGTGTTCTGACACAGCGATTGTAAAAGTGTTTCACATCTTGTAAATTTGTTTTGTCCTTGGTAAGTGTTTTTGGTTTTGTAATTTTGTTTCATAAAATGTTAAAATGTTTTACAAAATGTAAATTTGTCTCACATTTTGTAAAAGTGTTTAACACTTTGTAATTTTGCTTTGCACTTCCCAGCCACCGTACTTATCCTCTTCCGTACTTTCCTACCTGTAGCTCAGTATTTTACATAACTGTGATACTGGCTTTGTTCAGCAGAGAAACTTCTTTCTTCCACCACATGACGTCATCTGGGAGTCTGTAAGTGTAGAATGCGCGCGAACTACAACTCCCAGAATCCTCAGCGCAGTTGGAGGCGTGACAAGCAGCGTATAAAAACGATGACAACAGAAGCCAGGTCAACAATATGTATGAGAGGTGTTTAAAAGCCGGCAGAGAGAGCAGACTTTACCTCATTACGTCCGTTTCTTTAAACCTGACTCGTTGTTGTTGTAGTGAGTTACAGTCTGCTTCCTCTGATTAGCAGCAAAGCTAACATGCTAACCCCGGTTAAAGCTGTCAACAACAAACAAACAATGGTTGTCAATAAAGCCAAAGTCGCCGTGGGGTTCATGGTCGCAGGTGTGCTCACCGTGTTTTTTGGGACGCTTCTGACTTTCGTGGGTCCGATAATCATCGACGACCAGATCGTGAAGGTAAGCAGCTGATCACCAAAACCTGAGTCTTCATCTGCTGAGTCAGGTTATTTATTGTACACCTTTAAGTAACAGAAGAGGAGTCACAGGTGTTCAAAGTAAATCGCTGTTCAAATGCGCGTGCACGCTCAGAAATAGCTCAAAAAGTAAATTTCATCCTCATTTTAATGCTCATTTAAAGGTGCACAGGACTGTTGGAACATGATGTGTGCAGCAGTGAGTGTTGTGAAAGAAATGACCTACTTCTGAGGCTCTGCCAAAACACCAAAGAGGGACAAATAGAAATGTAGAGCTTAAAAATGAGTAATAGATGTGTGTATGTCGATACAGTTTGCGCGGAAAATTAAGAGGAAAAAATGCCACAAGAAGTTTGAAGTATTAAGGAGCAATCTGCATGTTAGGAAATGTAAGTGACCTCCTCACAGGAGTGGAGAAAACAAGAAATTTAGAGCTTTAAAAATGAATAATAGATGCATAAATGTTCTTGATTTGTGTGTCTACAAGACAACTTCCTGCTTTTCATCAGCTTTAATGTAAATGTAGATTAACTTTTGGTGTTTTATTTTGTAGAAATGACAGAAAAATAAGAGGAAAAACTTTCTGCATGTTAGGAAATGTAAGAGTGTAAAAAAACAAAACATTTAGAGCCTTAAAAATGAATAAAAGATGCATAAATGTTCTTGTTTTGTGTGTTTGCAGGATAAATTCCTGCTTTTATTCAGCTTTAATGTAAATGTAGATTAACTTTTGGCGTTTTATTTTTGTAGAAACTAAAGTAAATTAAGAGTAAAAATGCCACAATAAATATTTAAGAACTATCTGCATGTTCGGAAATATAAGTGAGCTACTCATAAGAGTGGAAAAAACAATTTAATGTAAAAATCAGAAAGACTCCTCAGGCTACAGCTAGGAACTTGTAAATGTAGGTATGATGGAGGTAGTCCTGGTGCTGAATCAAATCCACTAGTGTGACTTAACATGATGTACTGTGTGTGTGTGTTTTGATAGTTTCTCACACTTCCTCCGTGCACTTGTGTTCTTTTGGAGGTTTTTAAAGTGTGCTTGATGTCTTCTTCTCTCGTCAGAACACGGTGATCGACCCCAAAAACGAGATGTCCTACACCATGTGGAAGGACGTCCCCGTGCCGTTCTACATGTCCGTCTACTTCTTCAACGTCCTGAACCCTCAAGAGATCCTGAGCGGAGAGAAGCCCATGGTGGAGCAGAGGGGCCCTTATGTGTACAGGTGAGTGTTGAAGGTCTCAGACGGGGCGGACTCCAGATTCTAAATCAAGATTGGCTCGTCTCTCATCATGACTGTGATTAGAAGGAAAACGCCTCTTTCTAAAAAACAAAAGGTTGCATTAACACCAGATCATTCCCTCTTAAACGTCTCGTCCTGAATCATTAACCCCTCATGCATTTCTTGCTGCGCTGCATTTGCACATCAGCTCCTCCGTCCTGCAGCCGGTAATCTTGATCTGCATCTGACATGCCTCGTTCTGTCTTTGTGTTTCTTAACGCTCCTCTCTCGCACTTTGCACAGACCGGGCTGGATGCTGCTCACTTGTTGAGGAAAGGGGGGCGGAGTTAACTTTTTAGGAACAGTATGTACCCCTTATGTGGGTCAGTCTCTATATGGCAAAGTGAACTCTTTACCACTGACATAGTGGGCTGCATCACAAACCTCTATTACATAACTTTCCCTACATGAAAAGAAGGAGGAGGGCTGACGGGGGGGTATAGTTTCCTATAGAAACCAGATGTGGACCCAGTTCGTTATGGAACAGCATGTTTGAGGGAAACGAGCCTGCAGCAGAATCTGAAACATGCGTCACGCATCACGCTGAAACATGGCCGATAAACATGCAGGGAGATGGTTGAGTTGTTGGTAAGAAACATCTTATTATTCACACCCTGATGCAAATCTCGCTCAGGTATGAGATGAGAGATGAGCTCCTGCAGCCACATGTCCAATGTGTCCTTGGTTGAGACACTTTCTCTCTCTGCTAATTACAGTTCACTTAGCAGATGCTCAGTCTGTCTTCTGCCTTTGTTTGGGCCGATCACTTAAAGATCCATTATCTGCTCATCAGTAGGAGAGGTCACACCCAGCGTTATTACAATCCAGGCTGAAGAGAGAATCTGAATCTGAAACGGCAGGCAGAAAGAGCTCTGATATGACATCTGGGACGGTCCCAGTCAGTTTAGGTATTCAAAGTGAAACCTGCTTTTGGGTAGAGATTCTCTGAGCATGGATAGGAGAGGTCAGCTGACGTGGGGTCACGCCCTCTGTTGATTTCTGGCTGTAAAGTCAAGCCGGGTCAGCTGTGGTTCACTCAGGGTTTTTAAGCACATAAGGTCAAGGAGAAGCGTCAAGACCAAAATGAGTAAAGACCAGCGAGGCCACCGAACCAGGATATCCTCGACATCTGCCTCGCCTGTATTTCCTCTTGTTGCCGGGTTGACCCATCATGGTCACATAAACACAAATCTCTTGTCATTCATGGGTACAGATGCACCTGTCATAGACGGTGCAATCTCTGACAGAGAGCCTCTTCCCCCCGGCCTGTCATGAACAGATTGATGGTCTCAATTGCAGAAACTCGAAATAAGATTTATTTTAACAAAAAAGGCTAAAAACAAAACTTACTTTAAACCAAAGATTAAAGTCAAAACACTGGAGCAGAAGACAACCGACATCCAACACAGACTCACATACGACATACATACATGAATGAACGGAACACAAATCACAGAGAACTAAATATAGAATAGAATAGAATAGAATAGAATGACTTTATTGATCCCAAACTGGGAAATTGTGGCGTTACAGCAGCAGGTTGTCCAAACACAATATGAGTAAAAAAACACAATATTAGCAAATTTAAACACAATATAATATTAAATACAAAGTAAATAAGCACTAAAAATATCAAAACTAAGAATGAGAATATATTCAACCAGGATTTAACTAAACATTACTAGTCTTAAATATGAAAGATTAAATGTGAATGTGCATAAACAGAGTTGTAAATGGACAGTAATGACATAAAGAATGTAACAATAATACAGACTAGAACATAGAGGGACACCAGGATACAAAATAACACAGGAAACACTAAAGACTGATCTAGGAACCTGTAGCCTAATCCAGGAGAATTAAAACATGGAAACCTAAACGCTGAAATACAAGACCAAATCATGACACAGCCTTCGTTTAAATTCGGCCTCTGGAACCGCCAATCTGCTCAGAATAGAACGGATCCAATCAAATCTGTCGGGACATAAACCTCACTGAAGACAGGGTCACACCAGCTGCTCTTGGAGGTGGAACAGGTACCCTCCTCCTCCTCCTCCTCCTCCTCCTCCTCCACTCTGCTCAGATCATGTTAGTACGTATTTTCATGAATTGATTCATCTTGATAATTTTCTGGATATATCTTTAAATCTGTCTACCATCTAAGAGTAACTCTTCTCTCAGGTGAAACCATATCTATGTGAGGCATCTCATGGCAGCAGAGTTATATTTGGTTTGGAGCCAAAAGAAGGTTTGCTAAAGAGTGAAATTTATGTGTCTGACATTTACGAGTCAAGGTGATGTCTTCTTTTTTAGCCTTACAGAGATGTACCAAAGTAGCCGAGAATTTGTAGGATGAACCTTCTAGTAGAATATAAGCAACACTGTGAAGATGAAGATTTTGCCACTTTGCCAATGATTGTGAGATCTTGGTCAGCATGGGTCAGCCATGTGTGTTGTGTTTCTGTGTTGTCTGACCACGGCTGAATGAATCTAAGATGATCCACAGTCTGTTTCACGATTTCATCATTGTCCATTTACTATAGAGACTATGGAAGCGACTAGTGATCAGAATTCAAATGATGAAGCTAATAATTTGAAAATGAAAATGCATTAACAGAAATGCTTTTTAATTTTCAGAATATGGTTGTATTATTATTTGACTCGAAATAAAATTATGACTAATTGATCTAATTTGCATTTTAGTTTTCAACTTCAAAAATGCACATTCTTTGACTAAATTAAAACGAAGAAGAAAATGACATTTGCTTTTTCATTTTCAAAAAATGCTCCGCTAAATTTGCATCATAATTCAAACGAAAATGCTAATTTGAAAATGAAAATGCATTAACAGAAACGAAAACGTCAAATAATGCACCCATATTCTGAAAGTTAAAACGCGTTTCTGTTAATGCATTTTCATTTTCAAATTAGCTTTATCATTTGAATTCTGATCACTAGTCACTTCCATATGAAACAACCCCCACCTAACATATCAAAAACATTTGCCTTTTTTACTGAAAAGGATTCAACCATCAGGAACCCGTTTTCTGAGTCTCCTCCTCGCTCCCCCTCACTCCCCCCTTAGACCGAAGATGAGGAAGTCTCCGAGCTAATGCTGGACTCCACCACCTGTCCTCTAGACCAGTGGTTCCCAAAGTGAGGGTCAGGACCCCCTGGGGGTATCGCGAGACGCTTGGAGGGGGGTTGCGAGTTGCTCCACCCTCTCGTCGTAATGAAAGTGGCTTAAAATGACCAAAATGGCAGCGTCAAAAATGCCAGATTCAAGATCATAAGCAAACGGGGATTTCAGATCGACTATGTGATCTTTTCAGACTCCAGTTTTTAGCCAATTTCAAACACCATATAAGGAGCCTACAACAGCGTGTTTATTGTCGCCTGGTAAACGTCTCGAGGGCCGCCATACTTTTAGTCAATCTTCAAATCCAACAATTTCTGACCTTTTCTGATTTTTCTATTTTTTTTTTTTTTTTTTTTTTTTTCGACCCAGTGCAGCACTCACGTCTATGTTTTTTTTCCAATATTCTGACCTACCCTGGACGCAGTTCCTCGCCTGCTTGAGCGAACCCTTCTATCTTCTATATATTCTTCTAAACGTGTTGTTATGTTTATTTGTTTTCCTTTCTCCAGAAAGCGCATCCAGAAAGACAACATCACGTTCCACCCCAACAACACGGTGTCCTACAGGGAGTACAGGCGGTACTTCTTCGAGCCGACCATGTCTGTAGGGAGCGAGTCCGACGTCGTCACCATCCCCAACATGTTGGTCCTGGTAAGACACGATGTTTCCCCTCGACGCGCTCACACTCTCCGTTTCTTATGAACTTGTCATCGTTCATTCACAAACCTGCTCGTGTCTTGCAGGGCGCCGCTGTGATGATGGAAAACATGCCGTTCGCCGTGCGTTTGATGATCAGCGCCACCTTCAAGACCTTTAAAGAGGGGCCCTTCCTGACCAAGACCGTCGGGGAGCTGATGTGGGGCTACGACAGCGGGCTGGTCGATTTCCTCAACAAATACCTGCCGGGCATGCTGCCGTCCTCGGGGAAGTTCGGCCTCTTCGCTGATGTGAGTGTTTTTTTTACTGTTGAGCTCACAATTCTACAATTCACTTAGCAGACTCTTTTATCCAAAGCAACGTACATCAGAGAGTAAGAACAACACAAGCAAGGATCTAGAAAAAAGGGAACAATGTGAGTAAGAGCAAACGATCAGCTTTGAGTCTGATTGGTCACACAGGTGCTGACAGGAAGTGACCAGAGGCAAAGCACAACATTGAGGGCAGTTCTTGAGAGCTCTAATCAGTATAGAAACCATCTTATAAGTCGTCGTTATCAAACAAAAACCATCGTCATTACCATCATCATCATCAATAATATGGAGACCATCATCATTAAGTTAGTAGGTATTCATGAAAGAGCTGGGTCTTTAGCTTTTTCTTAAAGGTGCAGAGGGACTCTGCAGCTCACATGGAGTTTGGAAGTTCATTTTGATTTACCCTTTGTTTGTTTAACCACCAGCTGTTTCTTCCTTTTAGTTCAACAACTCCAACACCGGCCTGTTCACCATCAACACGGGAAAAGACGACATCGGGAAAGTCCACAAAGTCGACTCGTGGAACGGCCTGACCAAGGTGACACACGTCAGCAAGACACCTGCCTGCGGGCACTTTTTAATGCTCTTCTGTTTGTTTTCACGCTCACCTTGACTTGTCACCTGCGTTCACAGCTGCCCTACTGGAAGACACCTCAGTGTAACATGATCAACGGCACAGCTGGACAGATGTGGCCTCCCTTCATGACCAAGGAGAGCACTCTACCTTTCTACAGCCCTGACGCCTGCAGGTGAGACCGTAATGAGGAATGGTTACTTTTGTTTTGTCAGATTTACATCACAAGCAGGAACTAATGGGGCATAATGGACGGTTCCCATTTCCCAAAGTGGGAAGTCTGGGGGGCGTTTTCACACCTATAGTTAGTTTGCTGTGGTCTCAATCGTGGACCAATTTGTTCCATTGTACATAAATAAGAACAAACTGGTTGTTAACTAGGCAGCGAGATAACCGGGAAGCAAATGTGGAGCATTTCTGACCTGACATTACACACTGAATTTAGCCAACAAGGTCACAGCTGACCCTCTGCACCCCCCCCCCCCCTCCCTCTTTTAGTCAGAGTGTGAACTCCTGACTTCAGGATGCAGGTACAGAAGGACCAGGATGAGGCATCACATCGTTTGTACCGCGCAGTAATCAGCTGCTTAATAAGCTCTGATCATACAGGATGAACTCGCCACTTTGCACTTTATTTCACTTGCTACTGAAATCCCTCGTTTTAGTCATGTGATGCTTTAATGTTTTTTATGTGCTGTCCGTATTGTCTGTCTGTATTGTGTTTTATGCTCTCGGTGCAAGACCAATTCCCAGAGGGACAAAAAAGGTTTCATTCATTCATTTAGTCAACAACTCCTCCTTTCTATTCTAGATCTATGGAGCTCGTCTACCAGCGCCCGGGCGAGATGAAGGGGATCCCTCTGTATCGATATGTCGCACCCAAGACCTTGTTTGCAAACGGGACCGATTACGCTCCCAATGAAGGCTTTTGTCCCTGCAGGCAGTCCGGTCTGCTGAACGTCAGCAGCTGCCGCCACAGTGAGTAAAAAGCTTCACCTGAGCCCTGGAGACTTTTAGGATAAAAAATCATCTTTAGTATCAGGAAGCCAAAACGTGTCGGTCTTGAGCTTTTTGAAACACTTCATGCACCTTGATAGTTGGTTAAGTTGTGCCAGAGAACCCGACTCTGTTTAACCGATACTGAATTTATAACGGGCACAAAAAGTTTCAGAATTGCTCCAGCAGATTGCTTCTTCAGCCAGCAGCGATTAAAGGCTCTCTCTCTCTCTCTCTCTCTCTCTCTGTCTCTCTCTCTCTCTCTCTCTCTCTCTCTCTCTGTCTCTCTCTCTCTCTCTGTCTCTCTCTCTCTCTCTCTCTCTCTCTCTCTGTCTCTCTCTCTCTCTCTCTCTCTCTATCTATCTATCTATCTATCTATCTATCTATCTATCTATCTATATATATATATATATATATATATATATATTTCACCTTTAAATATAATATAAATCAAGTATATCCTCTGAAAATAACTCTGTGAGTCATGACTGTCTACAATGGGTGTAACACCCGAGTCCCACTGTCTGTGATGTTTTCAGAGTTTTCAGAGTCCTATCTTCAGTTTGTTTACATCGCCCGGACGGCCGGCTGACTCCTCCCCTCGTGTATAAAAGTTGTTTAATTGAGGGACTAGAGAAAAGAAGAATAACATACTGTACTCACTGCTTAACTGTGTTTCTAGATCACGCTCATTTCAGGTAAATTTACATGCAGTGTGAAGATACCAGCATAATAAAGATCGTTAGCATTAGCATGCTAACACAACAATGCAGCGCGAGTTGTTTTGGCTTCATGCTGGTGCTCAAGGGCGACATCTGCTGGATCAAAAAATCACATATAAAGCCTTTAAACAAGCCAAATCCTTGAGGGTGACCGATCAATAAAGGGGTCCCAGGTTAGATAAAAAACAATGGTGGGGGCGCGCTGGTGGCGTGGTGGTTAGGGCGCGCGTCCCATGTGTTGAGACTCTCGTCTCGAGCGGTAGGCCCGGGTTCGCTTCCACCCGTGGCCCCTTTCCGCATGTCATTCCCCGCTCTCTCTCCCTGGTATCCGACTCTATCCACTGTCCTCTCTCTCTCTCTGGTTTCTGACTCTATCCACTGTCCTCTCTCTCTCTCTGGTTTCTGACTCTATCCACTGTCCTCTCTCTCTCTCTGGTTTCTGACTCTATCCACTGTCCTCTCTCTCTCTGGTTTCAGACTCTATCCACTGTCCTCTCTCTCTCTCTGGTTTCTGACTCTATCCACTGTCCTCTCTCTCTCTGGTTTCTGACTCTATCCACTGTCCTCTCTCTCTCTGGTTTCAGACTCTATCCACTGTCCTCTCTCTCTCTCTGGTTTCTGACTCTATCCACTGTCCTCTCTCTCTCTCTCTGGTTTCTGACTCTATCCACTGTCCTCTCTCTCTCTCTGGTTTCAGACTCTATCCACTGTCCTCTCTCTCTCTCTCTGGTTTCAGACTCTATCCACTGTCCTCTCTCTCTCTCTGGTTTCTGACTCTATCCACTGTCCTCTCTCTCTCTGGTTTCTGACTCTATCCACTGTCCTCTCTCTCTCTCTGGTTTCAGACTCTATCCACTGTCCTCTCTCTCTCTCTGGTTTCAGACTCTATCCACTGTCCTCTCTCTCTCTCTGGTTTCAGACTCTATCCACTGTCCTCTCTCTCTCTCTGGTTTCAGACTCTATCCACTGTCCTCTCTCTCTCTCTGGTTTCTGACTCTATCCACTGTCCTCTCTCTCTCCCTGGTTTCAGACTCTATCCACTGTCCTCTCTCTCTCTCTGGTTTCAGACTCTATCCACTGTCCTCTCTCTCTCTCTGGTTTCTGACTCTATCCACTGTCCTCTCTCTCTCTGGTTTCAGACTCTATCCACTGTCCTCTCTCTCTCTCTGGTTTCTGACTCTATCCACTGTCCTCTCTCTCTCTGGTTTCAGACTCTATCCACTGTCCTCTCTCTCCCTGGTTTCTGACTCTATCCACTGTCCTCTCTCTCTCTGGTTTCAGACTCTATCCACTGTCCTCTCTCTCTCTCTGGTTTCAGACTCTATCCACTGTCCTCTCTCTCCCTGGTTTCTGACTCTATCCACTGTCCTCTCTCTCTCTGGTTTCAGACTCTATCCACTGTCCTCTCTCTCTCCCTGGTTTCTGACTCTATCCACTGTCCTCTCTCTCTCTCTGGTTTCTGACTCTATCCACTGTCCTCTCTCTCTCTCTGGTTTCTGACTCTATCCACTGTCCTCTCTCTCTCTGGTTTCAGACTCTATCCACTGTCCTCTCTCTCTCTCTGGTTTCTGACTCTATCCACTGTCCTCTCTCTGCATTAAAGGCACGAAAAGCCCAAAAATAAATCTTTTTTAAGATTTTAAAAAAACAATGGTGGTCAGGTCATGCATGTTTGTTGTATGTTTAGACTTTGTAGCACATGTTGTCACTTAGCAGATAAGGAAATTGCTACGATAAGATAATCCTTTAAACACCTTTAGGCTGTGGAGAACTGGACGTACGAAGCTTGTCCCTCACCTTTCTGCACACTTGCTTCCTGTACTTCAATAAAAGTTTTTGAGTTAATATGCAGAGCATCGAGATAATAAATTAATGTTTCCTCTTCCTGTTTCTCCCAGACTCTCCGGTCTTCATCTCTCATCCTCACTTCTTCAACGCTGATCCGGTCCTGCTGGACTACGTGAACGGCCTGAGTCCAAGTGAGGATAAGCACGGCCTCTTCATCGACATTCACCCAGTGAGCGCGCGCACACACACACACACACACACACACACACACACACACACACACAGGATGATTTACAGAGTGGATCCAGAATGTACCTTGAGCCCTGTTCCAGTCATCTTTATGGACTGATTACATATCACAGACTTTCAAACTTTGTCTTTTGTCTCATGGTCAAGTGCAGGTTTTTTATCTTTTTTGAAAAGTTTTTGTCAGAGTAATCTCCAAGCTCGAAGGTGTGCCAAGGGTCGTTTTCTATCTAAACAAGTTTAACCCGGGACTGATAGAAAAGATTGTTTTACAATCATCTCAGAACTCGTGTAAGAGATGAAAGTCCTGACTGTCTGCGACGAGGGGAGAAGCTCGAGTCCTGCTCGCTGTGTGGTTCCTCCTCCAGCCTCCTCGTGTTTATTCTGCAGAAAGTCAGAGTGAGCTGATGTGAATACGCAGCAGGATATAATCAGGAGAATTCACCTGGAGCCAGTGGGAGGAGCCAGTGGGAGGGGTCAGTGGGAGGGGCCAGTGGGAGGGGGTGGTGACCTTTAATCACCTGTGATCGCTGAACGACCATAGACTGTCTGCACGCCACCTCTACCATCTCCGTGCTCTAATCAACCTGCTGCTGCATGTTTCCTGTTCTCCAGGATGTTCTTCTCCTCTCTTTAGATCACATTGAGATTCTCTTCAACTGCACGCAGCGTTGATACAAAGAAACATATTCTCATTATAGCATCGTGTAGAGGACTCTGTTCTGCATCCGTTTTTGTTTTTTTTACCTCGGGAGACTCCGCCCCCTCCTCCTGTCTGACAGGGAAAGTCTACCCCTGTGAGGTGAATGTGTGAACAACCAGATCAGGAGAATCTCAGGAGCAGTCCTCCTGAAGTGATCTAGATATTTTCAGTGCATGTGTGAACACGGCTTTAGAGAGTGTAATCGATCAGTAAATCAGAGTGTCGTCTGCATAGTGGTGATGTGGACTGTAGTCGTTATGTAAGGACGTCTTGATTCTTTGGAAAAATAAAGTGTAGAAAAGCTGTCAATCATTAAGCAGACTTTCAGTTATCATTATGTCGAGCTGACATGTTACTACATGTTTGTGTTTACTTGCTGATAGCTTAGCTTCACTGTTTGAAGTCATTATGTGTGACATTGAAGTCAAAGGAAAATTCCCTGGATGAACTGGATGGTATCAGATTTTTTTGCCGACCCATGCAATAAAACAGTAAACATGTTCTGATTATAATTACGTCGCAGTAAAGGGTGATAAGCTACACTCCCATGATTCATCTCGCTCCTTATGCAACTCTGCTTGTGTAAATCGGCTCAGCAGTGCATTTGGCTGTTACCTGCGTGCTGATAAGGTAATTGGAAATTGGGATAATTTGCCATAATTTATGTCAGCTTGGGTCATTTACTTTATATAGCTCCAATAAAAAAATAAGGTTTGATAACTAAATCATTTTCGCCTCCCATTACATCGCTTTCCAAGAAAACAACGTCAAGTGCTCAGTGGATTACAGGAAATTAGATTCCTTTATTTAAGTGGCGTTAGATTTTATGGATACAAAAAACCTTGGAGCTAATTTGGGCGTGACGTCTTTACACTTGAGCAGATTCCTGGTGTCTCTGGTTCAATGACCTCTGAACAAAAGTTGGTTTCCAAGAAGATGGTAAGCTAGAAAAGAAAATGTTACGCTGTGGAAACACATTGGTGGTACAGGCTAAAGGTTATGTTGGTTAGAGTTGGATAAAAGCATCTGCTAAATGAATTGTAGAATTGGTTCAGTCCTGTAATGTTAGCTGATTATCGTCGGCCATCTTGCAAAGTACAAGTCCTGTATTTGGAATCTGATGCTGCTAAATGAAAGGGATGTAGAGGCTGAAATGGAGGGAATCTATGTAATATATGTTATAGAGCAAGAAATGGCAACAAATATAATCTTAATACTTATTGTCCCAGATCCAACTTTTTCTAAATGGGAATGCTCGAGGGCAGCGATGAATCTTTAAGGAACCAGCAGGTGAAGAAAAACTTAAAAACATGAAGGGGAATCATGTCTGTCATGGATCATCTCCTCCAGCATCTCTTCAGTTAAAGTGTCTTCCCTTTTTAGTCTTTAGACTTTAGTCCATGTTTAAATCAAATGTCAAGACATGAGCTCTGAAATGTGTTTCATGGTTTTATCAGACCTGCAGTCCTTCAGAGAGGAAACCCACTTACCCATTATTTAACACTCTACTCCACGCTGTCATACTAAGTACGGACAGCTCGTTCCTTTTCCAGATTTAAACCACTTTTTAAAAATGACACAACTTTTTTTGGTACTGTCAAATTTATATAAAGCCAACAACTTTTTATTTTCCGCGCTGGGGGTCGGGTAACTTTCAGAACATTTAACAATGATTCATTCATTCTTCCCAGCCGGCTCAAATCAAAATGATCCAGCATGGAATGATTTGTACGGACAATGTCAGTGGTGGTTGCATAAGGAAACATGAGCGGGAAGCGCTGGTGATTATCATTGGGATTTAATTAGAAGGGGAAAAGGGGCTTTTGGAGGGCGGAGGGGGGGCGTTTGTACAATCCACTTGAACATTTAGTACAGACATGCAGGAGGAAACTGCCTGTAAGGGAAATACACTAAAGGGTTAATTCTGCTGTTTTTTTTCTTTACCCTGACCCTGTTGTAACACAGTTGGGGGTCTAAAGAGGAACATCAAGTTTGGGATTTGCTCCTGTGGCTGTAAGGGGGATGTATTTCTGTAGGGGGATCCAGTCTGTGATGTTGTCAGACACTTAGAATAACAATCAGAGTCCGTTAGTCGTACACTCCGGTACACTCCGAGGTTTATTCTTAACTTGAAATACGTTGGAGCCCTTGCTGCCTGTTTGTGCAGCTGTTGGTTGGGCAGTTGCAAAACTTTTTAACCCGGCATATTTCAAATACGCAGTGGCGCTTCTAGAGTCTGTTTGGGCCCCAGGCAGGAAATAATTGGGGGCCCCACCACCCGCATTTAACCCCATTTTGTCTGCCAGTGTCCAGACGCTAACCCCTCTTCCTCTTTTTTTCCTGTTCCTGTTTTCTCTCCTATCGACAGATAATTCCTCTTCTGTTTTTTTTGGGGTGTTTCATTGACTAACTGTTGGGGGGCCCCAAGCTGTTGGGTCCAGGGTTTCAGGTACCAAAGCTCCTGCTCGGGGTCTGCTCAAGAAGTTTCAAGATTGGTTCTCTGGGCGCTTGAGTCCTTTGAGTGATTCAAAGGTTGGGAATCTGGCACGAAGATAGTTCACTTCTCTGTGGCTAATGCTAATCAAACCTGTGACTTCTTCATAGAATGTACTCCTAAGTCTATATTTCAGAGTTCCTCATCACATATCAGCTTTAACAGTCTCTGTTGTGTCTCCTTGAATCGTCCTCTTTGTTGTTACTGTAGAGCAGCTTTTCCCAAATTTAAAACTGCCGCAGCCCACTTTGAAATACAAAATGACTCCGGGGCCCGTTATAAAATAAAAGTTTTGACTACAGCTATCCCTTTCAGTCAGGGTAAATTATTGGACATGACAACATGATATTATGGCAAGATGGACACCAATGTTTACAAAACATTATGTCCATAAATAGTCATGACAGGCCTTACTAATCACTTAAAGGGTTGACTCATGGTGAATCATCATTATTGTGATATTTCTTTTATTTTTAAACTTGGTGGAGGGCTTTTCGCGGCCCACCTGCAGTACCCACACAGCCATGTCATGTTGTTTTTTTTTTTTCAACATATTTTTATTAAAGCAAGTTCAAAACATACAGTGCAATTGGGATGCAGCTTTTTAAATTTCCTGTAGATTCAAGTCATGACTGGATCGTGTCCGGTTCCCACTGCCCTGAAGATGCAGCTTTGTGCTGATGGTCCGGTTCTTTGTCCAGACATTTTAAAAACTGCTTGTTTTACTTTTAAGCTGCAAAATGTACGCATGTCGGACTTGGGTCCTTGGGACTTGAGTTCTCACCAGAAGAACTTTGTTTAGTTTGGATAAAGATCATGGAGAGTGCTGAGAGAATAGTTTTACGCCCATCAAGTTGAAATACAGTGTCCTTCAACTTCCGCAGACGAAGTCAAAACTGTGCATGAATGTTTCTTTAGGGAGAGTCCACATTTCCCTGCCAAGCCGACTTGAATGGGGAGTCCTTGGGCGACTTATTGGATGGTTAAACTGGATCGTAGTCTTCTAAAACGGATTAAAAAGGCGACCAACGAATGGAGCACCATTAAGGATTTCTTTCTTTTGTTTACTGTGCTGTCTTTCATGGGAATGTTTTCTTAATAGCTGAGTAGAGATTTACTTTTTTCCAGCACTCTTGTTTGATTCTCTTTTATTTTGAAAAGTGGGCTTTGGTGAGTTTTCTTTTATTTTTTATGCCTCCTTTTAATATTTCTTGATGTCTTTTCCCAGGAAACAGGTGTCCCTCTGAACGTCTCCATCCGCCTGCAGCTCAACCTCTACATGAAGAAGGTGTCGGCCATCACGTAAGGAGGTTTTCCCTAAACAATTCTTGTTTGTTTAGATGTTTTAAGATGTATCCATTGTGCATGCTTTTAGAGATTTCCTGTTTTTTTTTTCTCACCGTGCACTCTGCAGCCCTGGATTTTGACATTAACTGTTTTGTGTTCTTGCAGAGAAACTGGCAAGATTTCTGAGGTGGTGATGCCAATGATCTGGTTTGAGGAGGTAAGATTCTGATATAGACACCAGTGTGTGTGATCATTGTGTTCCATGCTGTATGGTGATGTTTGGAGCCAGCTTTCTTTTTTTTTTTTGTTGCAAGATTTCCCAATGTTTCTGTTTGTATAAGAGCTGCCAGTTTGCAAAAAAGAAAAAATGTTCAGTGATCTTCAATCATGACTCAAAATCTGTTTCCAAGTGTTAAACTTTTAAAAAGCCAATTATGAGTTTTGCACATTTAAAGGCTTTATATGTGATTTTTTTTGATCCAGCAGATGTCGCCCTTGAGCACCTGCATGAAACCAAAACAACTTGAACTGCATTGTTGTGTTAGCATGCTAATGCTAGTGATCTTTATTATGCTGGTATCTTCACACTGCATGTAAATTTACCTGAAATGAGCGTGATCTAGAAACACAGTTAAGCAGTGAGTACAGTATGTTATTCTTCTTTTCTCTAGTCCCTCAATTAAACAACTTTTATACACGAGGGGAGGAGTCAGCCGGCCGTCCAGGCGATGTAAACAAAGTGAAGATAGGACTCTGAAAACTCTGAAAACATCACAGACAGTGGGACTCGGGTGTTACACCCATTGTAGACAGTCATGACTCACAGAGTTATTTTCAGAGGATATACTTGATTTATATTATATTTAAGTGTGAAAAATCACATATTAAGACTTTAAAGGTAGAGTCAGCAGCTTCAAAATAAAATACAGACTTAAAGTAGAGCTGCTCCATCGTCATAATAATGTTGCTGTAGAAGAATGTCTACTTTAATTTTGTGTCATTTTCCCCCTCCTCAGAGCGGTTATATAGACGGCCCCATCCTCACCACGTTCCACACAAACCTGGTCATTCTTCCCGCTGTTATGGAGTACATGCAGTACGGATTCATCGCCCTCGGCCTGGCGACAATACTCATCGCCTCCCTGGTGTATCACAAAGTGAAGGTAAAGCCGCCGCCTAGCATGAAGGCACATGACCTCTTTCTTTAACTGCATGCAGCATGGTGCATGAATGTTCTTCTGTGAACAGGAAGAAGGGGCAGGAGAGGCCGTACTCAACACACTCTGATTCATATACAGGATGGGATTTAGATTATATATGTGTCGTCTTTTTCTGTAAAGCATAATGCAACCTTTACTTCAAACAGGTGGGGGGAAGAGGGGAAACATTTCACAGTGAGGGCCTGTGTTCATTAACACTGTTTTTTGCAGTAGCAGGAATGTTTTTCAACACTAAACAAAATGCAGTTTGAACATTGTCCTGCTTGCCATTTAAACTTACCTGTTAAATGACCAACAGCTGCACATATTTCCAGCTTATCTCCATACATCGATGTCAACATTTAGAATATTATCTTTAAAGGCGCAGTTAGCGGAGGATAAGGCAGAAGGTCTTGTGTTGTCCTTAAAGTGTTTTTCACCTTCCTGACCTCTGGTTTGGGGACAAGCCGATATGTTCGGGGTTAGTCAGCAGAAGTTTGTCCTCATGTGTCACTGACTCTCGCGTACACATTCAGCAGTGAATGTATGTGTTTGTATTGTCTTATCAGATGAATGAACACAAATGTCACAGGGACAGTATAAACACTATAAAGGTCCCTAACACACCTGAAAGAGAAGATACAATCTTTACATCCCTTTGCTGAACAGGAAGATGTGATAAAACATCACAAGTATTAAGAGTTTGATTAAGGAACAGTTTACACTGAGAAATGGATGAAAAGATCGATTCTACTTTAAAAAAAGAAGCCGTTAGCTTAGCTTAGCAGAAAAACTGGAAGCTGGATGCAAACAAAAAAATGTGTTTTGCTAGTTCTCTAATTTATAATCCAAATATTATTTGCTGAACAGTTAAAGCTACCAATCATCACATCTTCCTGTTAATAATTTCACTCTTAAAGTACTTTATACAAGCTAGATAGGAGCTACAGTTAGCTTAACTTTGCATTAGGTTGCTAGCTTAAAAAAACTGTCTCTAACATCTTTACTTCCTTGTTGTAAGTGTTAAGATCAGAGCTGTAATCGCTGTTTCACTTGCAACAAATTCATGCTAAGCTAACAGCCTTTTTCATCTTGCTTCAAATTTAGCATACAAACATGACAACGGTATCAGTCTTATTAGTTTATTCATGTAGAGAGTTGAATAGTTTCAGACTACACTTAACTTAAACTAAATTAACACTTTGGCTTAGCTTAGCATAAAGACTTCAAGTACTACAATAAGAGCTATGCTCACTGTTAGCTTTGCATCAACTTTTTATGCTAAGCTAAGCTAACAGCCCTCTCATTCCAGCTCCACATTTGCTCATAGAAATGATAGATGTTCCAGTCATTTAACTTGGCTTAAAATCAAAATATTTCAATTGAATGGCTTTACTGCATATGTGACTACTGCTAGTAGAGGGTTAGCTTAGCTTAGCATTCAGGTTTCATGAAAAGGTAAATCCATAGCATTTTTCTAAATCTGACATTAATGAGATGTAACAAACAATATATTACAGATTAAGTTTTGTTACGTTTAGACGCAGAGGGGCTTACTTTTTCCTGTCTTTATGCTAAGCTAAGCTAGCTACCTCCTAGTTGTAGTTTCATATATTACATAAACAGCTAGTTTAGCCACTGTATCCTCGTTAGTGTTAAATACACAAGATTTAAAGTGTTAATAGGTGAGCTTTATAAGGTTGGAGCAGGGCTAGCTCTTTCCCCCACATTGCAGTAGTTATGCTAAGCTAGGATAGCAACTTCCTAAACTATGCTCTTTATTTTGGTTCTTACAAACTCTTCTCGTAACAACTTAAATCTATTAGCATGTCTTTTTAACCCAAATCATAGGTTACTTTGAGTGTGTTGTGAGGAGGTTATGGAACATTTGCTGTCATATAAAGTCATAAACCGACCTCTTAAAGTTAATCAGAGAGTGATCAAATCTCGCTATCACAACTCTGCTGAAGTGTTTTTATGGTTGTGTCAGCCGCCCGTATAGGGAGGTATGAGGTGAACTGTCCGTCAAAGGGTTAAGGTTTTATATCATCATTTAAAAGTATTTTTTTATTTTTGCAGAAGTCTCAGAGAGAATCTGCAAAAATCTCCACAGTGGTGTGCAACCCTGGGGTTTGTAAAACGTCAACCGTTTAGTTTTTAAATCATCCAAATCATTCGTCAAATTCTAAATCATATGATTTTGAACCGTCTGATTGAAGGAGCGAGGAGATTATCTGTGAATATTTACGCCTTAAACTTCAGGATGCAGCAGAAACAAATTAGTTTATCTTTGATTACAAGTATCGATTCTTAATTCTTTACAGATTTCAGCTTCTCATTTCTGTCCTGTCTCGATTGATTGCATAATAATCAGCCTGGAGGCAAACAAGCCCAATGCCCTCACAATTAACTCTATCTGATTTTGTTGAAAAGACTCTGAATTAATACAATCGCATGTCCTCTAACTTAACAGTTTAGTCGGTTTGATCACCACCAGCAAAGAGAATCCCTGCATGAATTCTAGCAACTCTGTCACCTCCACAGACTCAAATAACCCCCCGGACCAGGTACTGCTTTCACCTGTGTCACAGCCTCAATCTAACCCTCTGCAAATTATTTATGTGTATTTCCTGATTGGCTGATGTGTGAGACAATTTTGTCATCTCTTAGGCCTCTGAAAAAGAGCTTAAAGACTCATATGACCACGAAAAAAAGGAGAAATGTTTCATGAATAATTCAGGTGGGTGCACACACACACAAAGGCATATACACAAACGTGTGAGTTAACAGTACATGTGTGTTTCAAGCTTTGCAGTGAACTTCAAGGAAACACATACATGTGAGTGGTGGTCCCATCACAGTGACAAGAAATGAAAGAAATATGTGACACCACAATGTGGAAGAGTCCGTTTGTTTGGACTCCTCTGAAGAAGAGGATGATGTTTTACATATTAAGGAGCTTTCCTTTTCCATTCGGTTATTTCGTGCACTCGATGTAGTCGTGGAGGCCGGCGGTCCCTCACTCTCTCACCCCCGAGGCCTGACATCAAAAACAATCTGAAATTTTGTTTTTAAGTTCATCCAAAGTTTTTTATTTTTATTTTTATTCTCTGAATTCTTCTAATTCTGCTTTTTTTCTTAATTTCTTTCCCGACACAGAGAAGTAAAAGAGACGGTGATGCTGCACCCGCTGGAAACAGGAGCACTACACCCGAAGACCAAGACCCTCTACTGCAAGACGACACGGACTGACACACACATTAACACACACACACAGCTGGCGTGTGGACTCATCAACATGTTTTTGTTGAACTGAAACACTGTGACACGGTGCTCCTCCCCTTATTGTGCTTCCACATTTTAACGTACTGTAGAGTTTATGAAACCCTTACCTGAAGAAGAATCACGTTTTGTTTTGAACGTGTTTTTCTGTCCAGGCTCTCGGCGTTGAGACTTCCTGTCCCGTCATGCGGAGCCAATAAAGACGCTCCAAAACTAAGAACCACTTTTTTTGTATAAAGACATGCCAAGCCCACTTCCTCCATTAAAGCAGTTTTGTGTTTCTTTTGTTCTGATAGCACAGGGTTAGGTGCTAGTTAGGGTTAGTACACAACGATTCTGCACAGTGTTTTCTCCAGGAGCAGTATTAGACAGTTACAAGAGAACGTGAAGGTCTACTGACTGCCAGGTGGACTTTAAGACCAAAGTGCCTTTTTTGTAAGGGGGGGAAACATTTCTTCATCTGATTAACTTATGTGCATTCAGGATCATAAACCTCCTCAGACGACCACTGAGTCAGACAGAGCAGACGCACTCCTCTTTGTGAACCACTGTCCTCTGTAACGTGTGAATGTATGAACGTGACTGAAATCATTAAGTGTCAAATAATTAAGAAAAGATTGGAGGTAATAAATGTGTTTAAAATGACTCTTTATGACTTTGTGATTCTTATTTCATGCCTACTGTGATTTTAAACATCTTTAAACATACATTCATTCATTCATATATTTCCAGTTCCTTTAATTCTGTTGTTTTGGACTTTAAGCCTCTTTAATACCATCAGCAGGATTTAAAAAAAGCAGCATCAAAATGTTTTTCATACGGCTGGTTTCCAAATCAAAAAATAATCTCAGACAGTCGAGGTTGGAGCTTTGTGTAATGCAGGTCAGGTCACAGAATCCACACATTTGAGCAGATGTTATAATCGTCTGATTTGAATGCAGAGGAGTTTGACCTCTTTATCTTCACTGCAGCGTTTTATCTCATGATGACTTCCACTTCTTTAGGAGACACGCTGCAGGCTGGAAGTCAAAGTCTGGGAGAACACTTTCACAATGGTGTGTGTTTATTGATGAGCATACGCTGCCCTGGAATTGATTCCTCATTGGCTAATCGGGTGACACAAACACAGATAGAAAAGGTTAAGAGATAATATGCAGTGGGATCATCTGTCCACCAGGGGTCAGCATTTACTGTGAATCAGCAACAGTGAAACGTCAACATAAACAGCATGTTTGGTGTTTCAGCTGGAGGTCACAGAAGACGAGGAGGTGACCTCAGCACAAAAAGCTGAACGTATTATTTATTCAAGTAGCACAAAGTGTGAAACAATTTTAAAAAGCTTGAGACAAATTGACATTTTCAAAAATCAAAATCAAAATGACAAAAGCAAAAAGAATTTACAAACAACGTAATCTTGCCGGCAAAGGAACTTCAAAAAGTGTTCTGCCACTTGTACATTTGTTTTCTAAAATGTAAATTTGTCTCAAGCTTTGTAAAATGTTTTCACAATTCGTAAGTTTAGTCTCAATCTGTTCTGAATAATATCTGCAGGGATGAACACTCTGCTTCTCGCTCACTCGCTCTCTCTTTTTCTCTTCTTATCTACCTCTGTCTCCGTCTTCTTCCTCTTAGCCGTTGTATCAAACAGTACAGAGACGGGCTAACTGGCTGCTGTGTGAACTGGTGCACAGATGTTTCATTTAGACCACAGGGGGAATGTTTGAGAAGATAAAAGATGGAGAAGGGGGATAATATGTCCTCTTTAATCTTAAATATGCATTTCTACTGCAGGAACTTTTTCCAGAAACTAGTTCCTAGAGACTTTATTTCAGACCCCCAAAAGGTTCCTGCAAGGAGGGGGAGGGGGTAGTACTCTCCAAAGGTACAGGGAAAGGGGGTTGGGACTCAGTAATGAGCGTTTGTGATTGGTTGAGCCTTCAGGAGACCAAATTTCTTGCCATTATGCAGAAAACAATAAACTGCAGGAACTTGTCAGCGTCCTCAGCTGAAAACACCTTTAATGCATCCTCCCTCTGAACTCTGTTCACAGGAACTCGTTCAGCAGGTGAGTTCCTGCGTGCAGCCCCGCCTCTGAGCTCACACCTGTCACACAAAGTGAAACACCTGCAGCTTCATTCATCAGAGAGTCACCGGCCTGACGTGACACTCCTCTGAGACTCAACCGACTGGACCGTCTGTTTTCCTGCCGATGACTTCTGATTTCATGACCGTCCGTGTGTGAGTGCTGGATTATCCTGCAGCTGTGGATTGAACAGAAGAGGAGGAAACACTCACTCTTCTTCATGGAGATTGAAAGCATGGTGGCAAACAGCGCTCTTATTAAAGCCAGAGAAGGTAAGACACATTATGATCTAAAGATGTTATTAAAAACTCTTACTTATTCTCCATCATTCATATACTTATAACTCCACATTTAGACCCTGAAAGAGTTGATTTAAAGGAGTGATACAGCTGAGTTTGTTAGGCTTTAAAATGCAAATTCTCCTTTCACGCCTCATGACATAATGTCGTCATAATGTTTTCCTGACATGAAAACAGAAACACAAAGCAGACTATAGTCACTGTTTTATCAACGTACAATTTTAAAGGCTTTATTAGTAATTTATTCAGTGAAATCAAGCCTCAGTCGTTGATCATCTTCACTGGATAAACTTCATTTGGACCAATGGATGATGCGATTCTTAATAAAGTGAACAAGCATGTAAATATCAGAGGGAGGGACTTCAAGGTCATTATCCTCGTTGACTTTATACTTTTAAATAATCTAAAAACACAGAGAGAGAGATTTTACAAAAGGACCAGAGAGCTGAGAGAAGGAGAACAATCGTTCATATAAAAGGTGTGTTTGAGGTGTGGGGTTTACAACCTGGCAGATAAAACCAATTAGTCGAACAATAAGGACAATTAAAAGGTTAAATATAATGACGCTAAAGAATTTATACCATTAGGGCAATTAAATGATTAAATGCAGTAACTTTAACACTTGTAATCTTAATGTTCGGGTTTGTCTCAGCGTTATAAACGAGGTCAGGTGAGTTTTTCTTCAGAATTGTTGAGCTCAGTAACAATTCTACAATTCACTTATCAGACTCTTTTCTCCAAAGCGACGTACATCAGAGAGTAAGAACAACACAAGCAAGGATCTAGAAAAAAGGGAACAATGTGAGTAAGAGCAAACGATCAGCTTTGAGTCTGATTGGACACACAGGTGCTGACAGGAAGTGACCAGAGGCAAAGCACAACATTGAGGGCAGTACAAAGTAGTTGAATAAACTGTGAACAGGGGCAAAAAAGGGATGAGGGTAGGGGTTGAGGGATGTAATTTGTGTTTGGCGTCTCCGCTCCGTCCCTACATGCAGAAACTTCAGGAGTTATGGAATAAGTCGGAGCCTACAGGTCAGGCTGAGAGCCGGTGCAGGTCAGAGCTGGCAAAGAGAGAATTAAAGGGAGAGAGCAGAAATCTTGCAGCCTAAAAAGAGAAGACGAAGGAGGTGATGTCAGGTCGTTGTAAATAATGACACATGTCAGTGCAGCTCCAGTTGAGTCACCCTGCAGGCGCTGCCTTGTGTGTAGTTGGAGCTTCAGGAGTTATAAAGTCTAATTCTAATTTAGTTTTATCACATTATACTCAAGGAATTTTAAAGCTAAGCAAAAGTAATTATTAGAAACTCATAAATAAAGCAGTAATTAAAAAACTTTTGATGAGTGATGGAAGACTCTCTCTTTATTCTGACTTTTTAGAATTTAAATTAAATTAGCAAAATAACAGAGCTGACAGGGACAAATAAATCTTTTGAAGCATGATGGGGATTGTTTGAAAGGTGCAGGAAGAGGAGAGTTCATTTTGGAGGCTGTGGGCCTGATTCAAGAATTGTGCAGCATTGTCTCTTGTCTAAATGTCTAATTCACAAAGCATATAGCTCTGATGGTATGAAGTGTTGGTGCTCCGTGCAGTTTGCTCCTGTTTAGTGTGTGAATGTGGAGATCAGCTATCTGAAACTTTAATCTGCACTCTGACGCTGAAGGAGCTCAGTTTCACCGTTTCAAACAAAAGCATCCTCCCTGAATGGAGTCAGAAAGGACGACTCAAAGACAATAACAACACTCAGCATTGTCGTCATGGTAACGGCTCCAGACCGTCTCTTACACATGGGGATGGAAAAAAAAGAGAGTCAAAATGTCCAAGCTGAATTTTAAGTTAAACTATGGAGAAAAAAGTCCACAGTGGTCCATCCATCAATCCATTATCTACATCGCTTTTCCCTTTCGGGGTCGCGGAGGGGCCTGAAGCCGATCCCAGCTGTCATTGGGCGAGAGGCGGGGTTACACCCTGGACTGGTTACAAGTGAATCAAAGAAAGGGCCTGAAGAAATTCTGACATTAAACAAGCAGCAAGCATAAAAATGAGTGAAACATTTATTGATAACAAATAATAGATGATTATTGCTGCTCTATCTTGTTTCATTCATCAAACCTAATTTATCAAAAAGTTTTCTATGTGCTGAGCTACAATCCTCCCTGAGAAACATATCAATCTACTCTCCACGCTCGGTTTCCTTGACGTTGGTAAACAAATGAGCTCCAGGAAAGTTAATCTTCATGTATCGGCGTGTCGGTGATGCAAGTCTGAAAGTAAGTTTCAGAGCAATGCGGTCCCACAGGCTCTTCTTCCCTGTCCTCACGGCTAAAAATAGCTCATTCACTGTAGAGGAGCACGCTATTGTCTGAAACCTGACGGGCAGGCGTGCATGTATACGCGTGCACGTTTTATGACAGGTTCATGACAGACAGGAGTCAGCCATCTTTGTCTCTGTTCTATGTTCTACAACATAACAACCTTAATCAGATGTATCTTCTCTCTGCAGGAGGGGGGAGTAAAGGACGGAGCTGGAAGTGGAAGGAGATGCTTAAATTCCCTCACATCAGTCAGTGTGAAAACCTTGCCATAAAAATAGGTGTGTGTGTGTGTGTCTGTGTGTGTTCATGATTTGTGTGTGTCTTTGGCTCAGATATTTGTGTGATTTACATCATGTTTGATTCCTTCCTCTGACAGAGAGAGAGTACTACAGTCTGTGTGTGAAGCAACCGATCGGGAAGAAACTGTTTCAGCTCTTCTGTCGGAGTCGCCCTGAACTGCAGAACTACATTTCCCTGCAGGATGCTCTGGTACTCTTTCACATGTGGGGTCGCTTTATTTATACATCTAGAGGCTCTTTTCTGCATAATTCACAAAGCCACCAAAAGAAAAAGCTCAATAATGCTGACAATCCCTGCTTCTGGATTTCTGTTTTAAACGGCAGATAAAACAGTCGTCAGCATAGAAGGAGTCGAATTAGGCTTGATTTTTAAATAACTTTGCATAGAGATAGCATGTAAACAAAAAGCAAGAGGGCAAAGAACGGAGCTCTGAGGGACACCTTAAAGGGTTAATATGTGATTTTTCACACTTAAATGTAATACAAATCAAGTATATCCTCTGAAAATAACTCTGTGAGTCATGACTGTCTACAATGGGTGTAACACCCGAGTCCCACTGTCTGTGATGTTTTCAGAGTTTTCAGAGTCCTATCTTCACTTTGTTTACATCGCCAGGACGGCCGGCTGACTCCTCCCCTCGTGTATAAAAGTTGTTTAATTGAGGGACTAGAGAAAAGAAGAATAACATACTGTACTCACTGCTTAACTGTGTTTCTAGATCACGCTCATTTCAGGTAAATTTACATGCAGTGTGAAGATACCAGCATAATAAAGATCGCTAGCATTAGCATGCTAACACAACAATGCAGCACAAGTTGTTTTGGTTTCATGCTGGTGCTCAAAGGCGACATCAGCTGGATCAAAAAATCGCATATAAAGCCTTTAATGAGAACTGACTCACTATTGGAGCTAGCCTCTAGTGGACTTTAGATGAACTACAGTTTTCTTTGCAGCTGCACACTGCACATCTAACTTTGAGCCCTGAAGGTTTCTGCTTGAAATGTGCTCAGAACACCAAACATCCAAATGATATCATAGTGAAGTTAGGAGACACAGACCCGATCTGCACGTGTGATCATTTCCTCTTTGTCTCCTTTAAGGACGTCTTCGAGACAAAGTCAGACGAAGAGAGAAGAGACTTTGGCTACAGCATCATTCAGAGATTCGTCATTAGCCAGGTCTGTAAACTACACACAACAACCATCTACAAACAGCAAATAAGTCTGCACATGATCCCTTCACACTCTTTTGTTCCTCAGTCCTTTCAGTATGTGGCCGGCATGGAGAAGCACGAGCACAGCAGCATTGAGAGCCTGGAGCTGGAGCCCTGCGGGGACGTTTTTCATGACTGTAGGGAGTAAGTCCATGCGTGTATTCTCTCGTACATGTGTGGCTACATACGTTTATGTTTTCAGGGATTAACCTCTTTTATCGGCGCATTTAGAGACCTACACAAGTTCCTGAGTGGGGAGCCGTTCATCCAGTACCAGGAGAGCATGTTCTTTGACCGTTTTCTGCAGTGGAAGATGTTGGAGAGGTCAGTGTGTGTGTGTGTGTGTGTGTGTGTGTGTGTGTGTGTGTGTGTGTGTGTGTGTGTGTGTGTGTGTGTGTGTGTGTGTGTGTGTGTGTGTGTGTTGAGGAAATTATACTCTAAAATGCTTTATGCTCTGATGGTTGGATATCTGGTTTATCTGCTCTAACTGTTGGCTGTGCGCCACATTAACCTCGAAGACTGAGCAAAAAACTGCGCCTGTTTTCTCTTGAAGGCAGCCCGTCACCAAGCAGACGTTTCGACAGTACAGACTGCTCGGGAAAGGAGGCTTTGGAGAGGTAAGACTGAAGCTTAAAGGCAACAATGACTTTCTTTTAGATCTGATACATGTAGGGCCGGATCACATAAATGAAAAAGTATAAATATCATTCAGATGGTTTCAGGTTTTTTTAAGTCCATGTTTTGACATTTCCATCTCATGCACAGTTGATTTCATCAGCGGTGGTGACGTATTTCACAAATATTCTTGATTGGTTATCAAAGTGTTCCGATTCAAACGAGGATAATAATTATATGCGGATATTTTGCCAAAAAAAAAGCCAGATATAATCAAATCAGATGACAATACAAACAAACAAGTGAAGAAGAATCCAGTTGAAATCGATGATGTAACCGGCTGAATCATCACAGCGAGCTGCAGAAACTAAAACCTACAGTCTGTTAAAAATGAAGAAGTAAAACGATGAGACACAACGTCCCCGTGTTTTAGTCACGTTCTGCCGAGTCGTGAGCTTTTTATTTGATGATATTTGGTAACTGTGGCGCTCCCTCTGAGGGGGCCGAGAGGTCCTTTAGGGATGGTCAGGTTTCTTCCAAACGTGTGTACCATGGTACTCCGGGCGAGCGGCCCAGGTTTGGATTGGGCCTGAGGCTCCCGATTTCTAACTTTATCCACTTTCCTGTCCCTAGACACAATCTATTTTTAACTTTTTGCGACTTCAGGGGCTCCTTAAGAGACGATCTTAGATACAACAGATTTTATTTCTCCTCACTCTTTTTATTCAAACTAATTCAACCTTTCAGAGAAAAGCGAGCAGACACAACCTCTGAACATTTACTGAAAGTTGTTCCTCTTTTTTTAAAGATTTTTTGGGGGGGATTTATGCTTTTATTTTGATAGGACAGCGGATAGAGTAGGAAATCGGGGAGAGCGAGTGGGGAATAAGGCCACGGTTCGGAACTCGAACCTGGCGTCACACACTTTTGAGGACTCCGGACAAGGGGACTTTAACCGCTGGGCCACAAGCACCTCAAGTGTTTCCTCTTTAATCTTCTGACTTTGTATTTATTCTGTTTCCTGGATCTAGCCTGCTATAAGAATTTAAATCAAAGAACACAGACTAGTTTTAAAGGATGGCTTTTGTACGGTTCAATGTTTTTAAATGACCTTCAAAGATCTTTATGGTCAAATAGCTTCCATCAACGAGTCTGCGAGTCTATGCCATGCAAACGAATAAAAATGGACATGGTTTTCATCTTCAAACATTTACCCAACTTTAGGAATGAAGTAGACTCAAACGCAGTGTTTACAAAAACAGAGGTCGTCTCACCGTATCCTGTTTCCTCCTGCAGGTTTGGGCCTTTCAGTCTCGGGCGACAGGAATGATGTACGCCTGCAAAAAACTGGAAAAGACTCACGTGAAGAAGCGGAGAGGAGAAACCATGGCTCTCAACGAGAAACAGATACTGGAGGGACTGAACAGTCGCTTTGTGGTGAGAAAACTGACGCACACTCAAACTGGTTTCCGTGTTTTTTTAAAGTCTTTCTATGTGATGTTTCACACTTAAATATAAATCAAGTCTATCCTCTGAAAATAACTCTGTGAGTCATGACTGTCTACAATGGGTGTAACACCCGAGTCCCACTGTCTGTGATGTTTTCAGAGTTTTCAGAGTCCTATCTTCACTTTGTTTACATCGCCAGGACGGCCGGCTGACTCCTCCCCTCGTGTATAAAAGTTGTTTAATTGAGGGACTAGAGAAAAGAAGAATAACATACTGTACTCACTGCTTAACTGTGTTTCTAGATCACGCTCATTTCAGGTAAATTTACATGCAGTGTGAAGATACCAGCATAATAAAGATCACTAGCATTAGCATGCTAACACAACTCAAGGGCTGCTGGATCAAAAAAATCACATTTAAAGCCTTTAAAGTTATTATCCTGGAAAAAAAGACTTCTGTAACGGTTTGGGTCCGTGAGTCTCGGTTAGCAGTGTCGTGGAGACACCGAGTTAGCCAAAAGTGCACGACCACATGTGTCATGGGTTTCAACAATGCTCGCCATTTCTTACAAACTATCCATCATATCAACCTTACAAAACCTGCTGATACGCCGACTATTTCATCATATATGAGCAACATGGCGTCCACATCACGTCACTGTTCAGTTGAGAGGCAATCGTCCATACGGCGCTCAAACTAACGTCAAGGATATCCGTCTAGTCCCTCAGCAACACAGTGGCCCTCACTTATCAATCTGGTGTAGAAACCATCATACAACAGAGTCCACGTGGGACCTATGAAACGTGCGTATCTGGCTGATCACAGCGTACGCAATACCAGGTGTTGATAAGTGTGGCGGCTGGAAACGGTCGTTATTTAAATTCCACGCCCCTATATATTTACAGTTTAGCTGTCCTCGCCCCCAGAGTTTACGGCATGGAGACACGTAATACGGCAAAGAAGAGAAATGAGATATATATGACCTGAGTGACATCATGACAGAGAAAATAAAGAGGAATAACATTGTGTTGTCTGGCAGCCTGAAATGTGGGATTAAAGAGCTTCAGAAGAAATGCACCTGCACGGTGATTAATTTAACATCTGTGATATGTAACGTGCATAATATAGGCTATAATATAATCCAATTTTTATACTTTTAGTTTAAAAAACCTGGTCAGACCATACGATCGCTACAATATAGCCTAGTGTTGCGGGTCTTAAAAGAAGCAGATCCCGGACCGGAGGACGCCAGCCGGACCCCACCTGAAATTATCCCAGATCGTGGAGCGAGTGGCTTCTTTCATCAGTCAGCCTCAATATCAGGCACAAGTGGGACAGGCGAACCTGCATCTGTGTCGGATAACGTCAGCTGCACTGGCAGCTCGCCATTTATGAGACTTTAAAAGAGAAGAGAAACCTGAAACGTCCTGCATCACATGAATAAAGTGTTTGATCAAACGCTGTGCAATGTGCACTTCTCATCCGATGAGCCTTCTTTCCAAACACAAGAATTTAACACTTACATTAAAGAAGGTCCTGACTCCGTCTTACAGCCCCCGGATTTCTTTATTGGTTATTAAGTCACATGTAGTCTGGCCTCAGGGCGTCTGCTGTGCGCAATTACGCATGTGGCACATCAGCGTATTTATTATTTTAATCTCCGGACATACCGATTAGTTATGATCTAATGTTAATGTTCTGTATTCCTAAATATTTCATATTTCAGAGGCTAAAAGTTGTATTTAGTATCCTCAGGAAGTCTTTCTGTCCTTTTAAAGTAGGCTAACTGTTTCTAGTTTTTCTGTTTTGATTTGTCTCAGTATTTTCTGCAGTGATATTCCTGTGCGCTGAACGTTTAACATGTATTTACTAAACGCAGCCTCTCTAATCTTTAAAGTAAATCGATTAAACAAACATAAAATCATTCATAAAATATAAAACAACTAAAGAAATCACCTGACAGCTCGCGCTGCTCAACATTATTTAAAAAGCGATGTAGCCTACAGAGATCGTTTGAGGTGGAGCGTAATATAAAATATATTTGAGATATCTTATCTAACAGTAAATCTGTGAACCTCTATCTGTCCGTCTTAACAAGCACTGTTATAGTGTGATCTAATTATTCTCCCACACAGATAGATTCGTTGCAGCGCAAGTCCACACTGAGTTGAAAATGTGCGTACACGAACTGAGACCTGGCGTGAGATTTGAGCGTATCCTCCGCTCACCTCCAGATTGATAAGTGCTGAACTTTGCGTGGAAATGACCGTACACCCATTTTTTTGCCGTATGCACGTTTGATAGGTGAGGGCCAGTATGTCTTAAAGGTACACTCAACATTTTCTACTGTTACAACTTTATGACGCTTATCAAAAAAATATAATCTGCCTTTTAAACATCTTCTGTTTCCATCCAGGTGAATCTGGCGTACGCCTACAAGACGAAGCACACCCTCTGTATGGTTCTGACCATGATGAGCGGCGGCGACTTGAAGTTTCATATTTATAACATCGGAGAGCCCGGCCTCGACAAAGAGAGAGTGAGGTTCTACGCTGCAGAGGTCTGCTGTGGTTTAATTCACTTGCACCAGGAGTCCATCGTTTACAGGTCAGGGTTTTCACATCGATGGGATTTTATTTGACGAAGAGGTAGAGACGGTTTTGAACTTATTCACGAGTTAAAGGACCAATCAGTGAGATGTGTAGAGAGTGAGATGATAAAGGTATCTTACTCTCTGATCATTAAGGAAACATGCTATGTTGAAGTGCTGGCTTCTCTGACAACAATGCAGCAGCCAGTATGTCCTCCTTCTAACTTTAGATTCTGCTCCTGAATGCTCTGGATTTGTTTGGACCAGAGAAGTTAGGTGCTTTTAAGACACGCCCCCACACGGCCGTTTTGGACGCCCCTCGGTTTGCCAGATATGAGAGCAGTTATCAGGTCAACAGGTGTTGCAGCGATGGAAGCGGTCAAGAGAAGTGGTTCAGATAGAAGTGATTGTACCCGACCTAAAAAGCCTCTGCATGTTTCTAAGTCCTGCAGTCTAAATTCTAAACATCATAGAGAGCTGTCTCCCCCCCCTCCTCTCTAGAGTGGATGCTCACTCAGGTCACCATGTGGTGGACTCTGAAGCTTCAGTGTTTATCCAGCTCTGCATGGGTCTGTAAACCTTTCTGTGTTCTAACCTCTCTCCATTTTTCAAAAGCATCTCCAATATTGATCCTAGTTTGAGCACGTTTCTGCTCGTGGAGCTTATTAGAAACATGCAGAGGCTTTTTAGGTCGGGTACAATCACTTCTATCTGAACCACTTCTCTTGACCGCTTCCATCGCTGCAACACCTGTTGACCTGATAACTGCTCTCATACCTGGCAAATCGAGGGGCGTCCAAAACGGCCGTGGGGGGGTGTCCTTAAAAGCGCCTACCTTCTCTGGTCCAAACAAATCCAGAGCATTCAGGAGCAGAATGTAAAGTTAGAAGGAGGACATACTGGCTGCTGCATTGTTGTCAGAGAAGCCAGCACTTCAACATAGCATGTTTCCTTAATGATCAGAGAGTAAGATACCTTTATCATTTCACTCACCACATCTCACTGACTGATTCTTTAAATGGGCATGACTTTGTTGGGTGAATTTTCTGCAGAGGATCAAGTTTGATCCATTACAGACCGTCTAAAGTCTGATAGGTCTAAGTCTGAAGGCCTTCTTCTGAAGCCACAAAAATCTGTTGAATTAGGTCCCAAGGTAAAAATAGAAATCAAAGTTTCCCTTTACGTCACACCTCTTTGGACGGGAATCAACCGCTGTTTTTATTTTCCAGGGATCTGAAGCCAGAAAACATTCTGCTCGATGACAACGGTATGTACAGCCTCCTTGTTTGTGTTGGTGATTGTCAGTGTGTCATTAACAGCTCCAGAGAGGCAGCTCACATTCCAGCCTGCTCAGACAGAACATGATGAAACCGCTTACTTACCCCACATAGCTTTTCTATTTTTAGCCTGAATGATTCAAAAGATAACACTACGACTTCAGCCAGACAACCAATCAGCCAATCGAGACACCCTCCATGCAGGTGTACCTACCCAAAGAAGGTAATAGCGTCAACATTTTTGTGACTCGGGCACAAACAGATCAAGGAAGTGACAAGCCTGTGGCACTCAGGTGTGGTGACGTCTATTTTAAGAAACCTGTGCACCTGTTTCTTCATTCTTAGCAGCTCCTTTGCCGCCTTTCTTGTTTCACATGCCTTTGGTAATTGCAGAGATTACAGGTTTTGGAGTGTTTTCTGGATTGGCTCCAGCGCCCAACTCCTGATGGGGAAGCAGGAAGTGTTTGAGTGAAAAGGGAAAGGACGTCACAAACTGCAAAAACACAAAACTCTCAAACCAGTTTGGTGAATATTTTTGTGGTCTTCGTTTCCCTTCAGGACACATCCGCATCTCGGACCTGGGCCTGGCTGTGAGGCTGTCTGAGAGGAGTAGGGTGCGAGGCCGGGTGGGAACACTGGGATACATGGGTATGTATGCGCACCACCACGATTACCTCCATCAGAAAGTAGACCAGGGGGTTTATTTCCTTCATGTTATCAAACGTATCACTGATTTTGTTTGTGTCAAAAAATGGGTAAGAGTTTTGGAAAACAGGTTTTACCATGGACCAGACTTCAGTTTGACCTTGATTTTCAAGAAAACAAGACTAGAGTGGGTCAAGATTCTGTCTCTGTTTCACTCTCAGCCTGCCATGTCAAACCAACAGGTGTTGCAGCGATGGAAGCGGGTCAAGAGAAGTGGTTCAGATAGAAGTGATTGTACCCGACCTAAAAAGCCTCTGCATGTTTCTAATAAGCTCCACGAGCAGAAACGTGCTCAAACTAGGATCAATATTGGAGATGCTTTTGAAAAATGGAGAGAGGTTAGAACACAGAAAGGTTTACAGACCCATGCAGAGCTGGATAAACACTGAAGCTTCATACAGAAATAAGTAAGGAAATATCACATCGAGAAGCCTGAGAAACTATGATCTTACTCTGGTTATTTATTCTAAACATCAGCAATGTAGTTAGTCTTAGGCAATAAACCCCGATTCTGATTCTGATTCTGATTCTGATTCTGAGAAGACGGAGTTTCAAGTTTTCCGTCTTGATTTCAGCTCCCGAGTTGATCGCACACAAGCACTACGGGCTGAGCGTGGACTGGTGGGGCCTCGGCTGTCTGATCTACGAGATGACGGCGGGTCAGCCTCCGTTCAGGACCCGAGGGGAACATCCCAAACCCTCCGAGATGGAGAGGCGGATCGAGACCGAGCAGGAGGAGTACGGGGACAAGTTCGGCAAAGCTGTGAAAGACATCTGCTCCTCTGTGAGTTCAGCTCCAGAACTCAAACCCACGTTGAACTAAATCTTTGGGAGATGTTTTACAACTCTTCTTCCTTTGTGTGTCACAGCTGCTGAAGAAGGATCCCAACGAGCGGCTCGGCTGCTGCAGTTTAGGAGGCAGAGAAGTTCAGTCGCATCCTTTCTTCAAAGACATTAACTTCAGGATGCTGGAGGCCGGACTCGTTGAGCCTCCGTTCAAACCTGATGCAAGTACTCCGATCATTTATTCAACTGTAATACGTTTGTTTCTTCATACCTGTGAAGGTTATAAATATATGCAGAGAGCCTTTATTCCAAAATTGCATCCTGAAAAGACTCTGCACCTCTAAATAATCCACTCATCATGTTAAACTCTTTACAGTATCATACCGTAAATGATGATGGTCGTAGTGTGCATTAAGTAAAAAAGCTTTTATGTTTTGTGCTCCTTCTGATTGGAATAAGTTACCTTTAAATCTCTGTTGCTTGTCATCGTTCTACTTTTCAGTGACGTCAGCACTGTTTGTTTATTTCTCTCTGTGTATAGACTGAATCTCGCTCCTCTAAGGCGTCTAGTCGAGAGTTGTAATGGTTGTAGCTTATTGTTGTTTCTGTTCTCTGTGTTGTCCCTTGTTTTGTTTTGTTTTTTGTGTTTTGTTTTGTTGTTGTTGTTGTTGTTTTTTGCTGTATGTATTACTTTGTTGGTTTCGTCTGTAGTGTGTTGTGTTTTGGTTTTGTATTGCTGTGTTGTACCTGTGTCTTACATTTCTCAAATTAACTAGCTAGCTTAATCGTAGTATAGCCGACTCCCACTGAGGGGAGCAGTTGTTTAAGATATTGGTTTTGTACGGTTTCCTATTTTCTGCTATGTACTTGAACGTCATTTTATAATGCAACACGCTTCCTTCTGTGCATGCTCACGGTGTGTGTTGTCTTTACAGCCCAGACAGGTTTACTGCAGCGACGTGCAGGACATCGAGGAGTTCTCCATGGTGAAGGGAGTCACTCTGGACGAGAAAGACTCCGACTTCTACTCCAAGTTTGACACGGGCAGCGTCCCCATCACCTGGCAGAACGAGGTGTGATTATTCACAGAAACATAGAGAGAGTTCAGGACGCTTCAGGAGATTCAGATTCACACAAAGTCAATTTTTTATTAACGATCGGCTCAGAATGTTCAATTCTTAGAGTCTGAAAACTCCTTCTCCTTCTTCTCCTCCTCCTCCTCCTCTTACTCCTCCTCCTCCTCTTCCTCCTCCTCCTTCTCCTCTTCCTCATCCTCCTCCTTCTCCTCCTTCTTCCTCCTTCCTCTACTTCCTCTTCCTCCTCCTCCTCCTCCTCCTGTAGGTGATAGAAACCGGATGTTTCAAAGAGCTGAACATTTTCGGACCTGAAGGAACTCGGTCTCAGGACCTGGACTGGTCTCAGCTGCCCGAGAGTCCCAAACGCAGCCTCCTGGACCGGATCTTCCGCAGACACGTAGGAACATGAATTCTCTACCACATATTTTATGTTGATTATAAATAAATAAATAAATAAATAAATCTTTTTTGTCTCCAACAGCATCCTTCAGACTCGTCAGACGAGGGCAGACAGAGCTTGGTTTCCAGTGAGACCTACTTAAGTTCAGGACTGCTCAGCACCACCCTCTAGTGGCCGTTACAGCAAAGAGACTTTTTAAAGACTCAAATCAAAACCATCAACTGGAGCATCGAGAGGCAGAAGAGAAAATCTGTTCTTCCTCTCAGATGGGAGCATAGTGTTTACTTCCTAGTTTTGTGTCTTGTCCTCATCGCTCACAGCTCATCGTGTTTATTTCGCTGCTTGATTGACCACAAGGACACTAATCTCGCGCCCCTTATAAACAAAATCAGTCAGAAGCTTTTTTTACCCAACTTCTTATAGAAAAGGCTTAATATTTGACAAAAATCTTACAAACTTATTCACAGTTTAAAGGTCCAGTCAGTGAGATGTGTAGAGAGTGAGATGATAAAGGTATCTTACTATCTGATCATTAAGGAAACATGCTATGTTGAAGTGCTGGCTTCTCTGACAACAATGCAGCAGCCAGTATGTCCTCCTTCTAACTTTAGATTCCTTTAGGACGCCCCTCAGTTTGTCAGATATGAGAGCAGTTATCAGGTCAAACCAACAGGTGTTGCAGCGATGGAAGCGGGCAAGAGAAGCAGAAATGGCTAAACACTGAAGCTTCAGTATCCACCCCATGGCAACCTGTGAGCATCCACTCTAGAGAGGAGGGGGCGGAGACAGCTCTCTACAATGTTTAGAATTTAGACTGCAGTACCCATTTTAAACACTAGGGGCCAGAGCTCCTTTAAGCTGAAAAGACAAAAATAAGTTGTATTTTTTATGAAGTGATTCCCAGCCATAGTTCAAAAATAAGAAGAGGATAAACAGGAAACATACTTGTATATATTTCTATTAAAAACTGTAAATAAATTCACTTTTTCTGACATTTCTCTGGTTTGTCTCTTTTTTTAAAAAAGAAATGTTGAACACCTCGGTCTCTTTGAAGCATCGCTTCAAACCTCTTACATAGACTCTCTTCTCCCAGCTCTGGAGAGCAGCCCTCCCCTGGCAGCCCTGCAGCGTTCTGCCACACAAGCCCTTCCAGAGAGGGGGCGTGGTCAGACACAGCTCATTTACATATTTAAAGGTACAGACACAGAAACAGCCTGTTCTGAGCAGGGCTGAAATAGAGGGGTTTATAGACATGATCAAATACAGGACAAGACACTTCACAGACATGTTGAAGAGGAGCTCTGAGACTTATTTACACTGAAGAAGAAGAGGAGGATAATGTCACCTTTAGTTGTAATCATAACGAGCAGATTTAAAGACAATGACGATCATAAGTTTCACTTTGTTCATGAAGCGTTTTTATTATTTAACCCAGAGTATAAAACAGTTAATAACTAACACATGATGTAAAACACACAAAATAAGAAACAGACTGAAAAACACTAAAGAGTGCAGGATCAACGCTCCTGAGTGACGCACTGTCGAGCTGCAGTAACTGAACGTACACACATCAAAGCGGAGCACCGTAAAAAAAAAAAACTTGATTCCCTTGATTGATTTTCAGTCAGGAATGTGAGCCGATGGCACGCATGAGGAGAACTTAAAACCTGTGAACTAATTAGACAGTTTTGGGGATTTTAAATGTCGAGAAGGTGAGAAAGGTTTGGGCGTTGTTTCTGGAGATTTCTTCATGAAAGAAAGACTTTAATGGCTGCAACAACCTTTCAGGGAAATAATGCCCACTCAAAGTGCGTCCACAGAAAGTTGTTGTTTTTGGACAGTCTCAGGTTGTTATTCTAAGTGTCTGACAGCATTAAGCTCGGTGTATGCTGAACGATTTCAGGCCAATTTAGAACAGATTTAGGGGGCCTCGTTTAGTTTGTCTTTTTGACTCAAAGAGAAGAAGACAAGCAACTCCTTTTTCCCTCAAAGCTCAAATTCATGTTTTTCTCCACTGACTTGACGGGGATGTTTTCACTGTTTCTGGTTTCAAATGATCATCTTCCTCTTCATCATAAAGCTCTCTCTCTGTCGGGATGATGATGATGATGTCAGACACTTAGAAAAAAACCCCGATGATTATGTTGAAACTCGTTTAAACTCCAAAAAAAAAACGATAAAATGAAGCACAGCGTTTCCTCTCGTCTGAATCAGGCACAGTTTGTTGGCGCTACAGGTGACCGATGTTGAGCGGTGCTTTGATGTTTTTTAATCGATCTGAAGGTGGAATCGTATTCTGACGGCGGGTGGTTGTTTGTGAGCTTACTGGATTTAACAGGCCGTGTTTTATCCCTCCCACGGCGGGCTGCGTCGTCCGTCCACGTCCGTCTCCACGTGGTACAGCATGTCAGCCAGCGTGTGCTCGATCACGGCGCCCCAGCCCATGTCGCTCATCTGAAACAAACAAACACGAGATGAATCAAACAGAAGGTTACCGCGTGGCGTTTTGTTTTGGTCGTATGATTCTTTGAAGCAGCGCTCACCGGCTGGTACTTCAGGTCCTTCGGAGGGTGTTTGAAATGTGGCCCGAAGTTCACCGACACCTGAAGACAGAAGATCAGAAGCTCTTCAAGTCTTTATTTTTTGATCCAGCAGATGTCGCCCTTGAGCTCCAGCATGAAACCAAAACAAATCGCGCTGCATTGTTGTGTTAGCATGCTAATGCTAGTGATCTTTATTATGCTGGTATCTTCACACTGCATGTAAATTTACCTGAAATGAGCGTGATCTAGAAACACAGTTAAGCAGTGAGTACAGTATGTTATTCTTCTTTTCTCTAGTCCCTCAATTAAACAACTTTTATACACGAGGGGAGGAGTCAGCCGGCCGTCCTGGCGATGTAAACAAAGTGAAGATAGGACTCTGAAAACATCTCATGACTCAGAGTTATTTTCAGAGGATATACTTGATTTATATTATATTTAAGTGTGAAAAATCACAGATAAAGACTTTAAAGAAAGCTCTTAGGGCGCACTCACTCAGCCCACCCTAACCCTACAGGGTGAAAGAACAGAGCTCTAAAGAGTGAGATGGCAGTAAAAAGAAAAAGAGGAAACGTTGGGTGAGCTGCTCACTGACCTGGCAGCTCTTGTAGAGTGAGATGGCGGGGAAGTAGAGGCCTTCAAAGAGGTTCTCGTAGGCGACACCTTGGCTCACTCCGTTTTTAAAGAATATCATCTGAAACACACGATTCAAGTTTGTTTTATGGAACTTTTCTTTCACCTGGAATCAAATCATTCACACTCAAACATCCTCTTTTTTAAAAATCCACACAAAATCAACAGCAGCTGAACCTGCTCCACCTGTGTGTGTGTGTGTGTGTGTGTGTGTGTGTGTGTGTGTGTGTGTGTGTGTGTGTGTGTGTGTGTGTGTGTGTGTGTGTGTGTGTGTGTGTGTGTGTGTGTGTGTGTGTGTGTGTGTGTGTGTGTGTGTGTGTGTGTGTGTGTGGGGGGGGTGTCACTCACCCTGCTGGGCGGCATCACTTTGAGACTTTTCTCTGCTTTGTCCACGTAATCCTTCTCCTCAAAGTACAGGTAGCTCTTAAACTTGATCAGCGCCTGGAGAGGAAACAAGAGACCAGAAAATACTTTTGATCAGTTTTTAACTCAAATCAAACTATTTGGATACCAGCTTTGTTACCACGGCAACAAAAACAGACGTCTGAGACACCTAAGGTTGGGTCCAAACTGTGTTACCTTGTCCTTGTAGGTATCGGGCAGAGCCTTGGCCGTCTCCGTGGCGTCGGGCAGCTCGATGAAGAAGCCCAGCGTGTCTCCCTGACCGTAGCCGGAGGAGTAATGTTTTCCTATCGACTGGTGGAAGCGCGTTCCCTTCTTGCTGCGCCACGAGTAGCTGAACTTGTCGTAACCCAGCGGGGCCTGAAGGTTACCTGAGAGAGGAAAAAACTTCAAACTTTAATAATCAACATCTTTAAATACTCTCTCTCTCTCACTTTCGCTCACTCTCTCTCTCGCTCACTCTCTCTCTCTCGCTCACTCCCTTTTTCTCACTCTCGCTTGTTCACTCTCTCACTCTCTCTCTCACTTTCGCTCACTCTCTCTCTTGCTCACTCTCTCTTGCTCACTCTCTCTCACGCTCTCTCTTTCTCTCACTCTCTCGCTCTCTCACTCTCTCACTCGCTCTCTCGCTCACTCTCTCGCTCACTCTCTCGTTCGCTCTCGCTCTCACTCTCTTTTTCTCTCACTCTCTCTCTCGCTTACTCTCTCTCTCTCTCTCTCTCTCTCTCTCACTCTCGCTTACTCTCTCTCTCTCTCT
Organism: Labrus bergylta; assembly: GCF_963930695.1. Classification (NCBI taxonomy): domain Eukaryota; kingdom Metazoa; phylum Chordata; class Actinopteri; order Labriformes; family Labridae; genus Labrus; species Labrus bergylta. The sequence goes on from NC_089211.1 coordinate 26,357,007, forward strand.
CTCTCTCTCTCTCTCTGTCTCTCTCTGTCTCTCTCTGTCTCTCTGTCTCTCTGTCTCTCTCTCTCTCTGTCTCTCTGTCTCTCTCTGTCTCTCTCTGTCTCTCTGTCTCTCTCTCTCTCTCTCTCTCTCTGTCTCTCTCTGTCTCTCTCTGTCTCTCTGTCTCTCTGTCTCTCTCTGTCTCTCTCTCTCTCTCTCTCTCTGTCTCTCTCTCTCTCTCTGTCTCTCTCTCTCTACCAAAAACATGAGGTACCAGGGAAAAGTTTTTTGGAGCAGACAGGATCTTTGCGTCCGAGCTCTACATGTGAAACAGTTTGGAGTAAAACTGAAGCACCACTGACCGAGCGGCTGAGACCAGCCGAGTCTGGCTGCGGTTTCAGGCGGCATGTCGTCAACAGAGACCTCAAAGTACCAGGAACCCTTCCTCACGCCGTGCGACGCTCGCACCATGGAGTACCCCTTCTCCCCGGTCACCGTCAGGCGGTCGTCTGAGATCTTCAGCTGAGGCGCTGAAACATCAAACGTCATTATTAGAGAAACGTTTTCTCTTAAAGGTTTTAACTCTGTCTCTGAAACGCGCTCTGATTGGGCGGTTACCTCTGTCGTGCAGGGCGAGCAGCACCCTCTCGTACAGGCAGGCGCGGTACAGATCACCGGGGATCGGTTTCCCGGCCCAGCAGTCCAGCTCCAGCTTCTCGGGGTCTGGAGCGTGAGGGTCCGGCTCTGCCAGGATGTAACGGTACCCGTCTTTGTTGAAGGGGTGCTCCAGGGGGTAACCGTGAGGGGGCAGGCGCTGAGCCGAGAACAGGGGGTCACTGCGAGTAGAAGGGGGTACAAACTGTTAAAACACAATGGATATATAAACAGCGGGCTCGTAGCTGCAGTCTTTTAAAACATGGCGGGTGATCCTTTAAATGCTGTGAGTGCCTGACCAATCAGAGACGTTCAGTGTTGCAGGCCCTGCCCCCGCAAGGTCCCTGGAACTTGGAAAGTACTACCCCCTATGCAGGGTCTTTGTTAGGGTTAGAGCTTTAACCTGGGAACTGAATTTAGTCCCTGGTTCCTGCGGTCAAAATGCAAATAGTTCCTGAAAAGGACCGATGGGAAAGTTTCTGTGGTCGAAGAGGGGCTTATAGAGGTGAAAGTCTGGGAACTGTGTGTGTGTGTGTGTGTGTGTGTGTGTGTGTGTGTGTTTTCACCGACAGCTCTCATACCTTCTGGTTCTCTTTGTGGCCCCCGCTGCAGCGCCCTCCTGCTGCTGCTGCTGTTTACGTTTGGCCCCTCTTCCTTTTCCTGGACCGGGAGCCAGAGCGCCTTTAAAAAACACGAGAGACATTTTACTACTGAACACACACACACACACACACCACACACACACACACACACACACACACACACACACACACACACACACACACACACACACACACACACACACACACACACACACACACACACACACACACACACACGTGGAGCAGGTTATTAAGCGTTTGGTGAACACAGGGACACAGCAGGAACAGGAAGGCAGGAATTAGTCACATGGCGTTTTTCAAACACTCTCAGGTTTATAAACACGATCCAGATCGACCTCTCGTTATCGGTCTAAAAACTTTGTACAACCCTGATTCCATTATTTTGATCATATAGAAGGAGATGCTCCATCTCGTCTGAACGTCGTCATGGAGACCATTTGTTGACAGTTCTTACAGTTCTGTCTGAACGTCTTCAAAGTGAGAAGAAGTTTAAAGTGCCCAAACAGTCAGTCCGATATCCGATATGTAAATAACTTCAGTATCAGACATGATGCCGACATAAGATCAGATCGGTCCCCTCTCTAATTCAAACTAACCACTGAAAACAAAATCACACAATAACACGAGAAAAACAAACAGTTCGAGGCTGCGGCGCTCCAGCCGCTCCCACACCACCCGTTTTTATCTCTGGAGTTTGGTGGCTTTGCAGAGAGCGATGTACCAGCTGATTCTGGTTTTAAAAAAGAACACATGACTCCTACACTGTTACGCTCTGAAAAACAATCCTGTGAAAATGTACAAACAGCTGAGAGACGACGACGACAACGAGGCGATTTATCGTAAAAGAGAGCAGAAAGTGTTTCTCTGCTCGAACATGTTTTTGTTTTTAATGCAGGGAATCATTTCAGCCAGGAGATTATTTTTAAGGGATTTCAAAGCCCATTAGCAGCAAGCAGCAGCGGAGACAAGAAGGAGACGTTCAGTGATTTTTTTAAAAAGGGGGTCAAAGGTCAAGCTTTCACGGAGGGGAGGGGCACCAAACAGATGCAGAGAGCAGACAGGGAGGTTACAGCCGGACGAGGATGAAGTTGCCCACAAGATGTTTTTTTTTTAAAATCAAAGATCATGTTTTTAGTTTTTGAGTTGTGGGTCAACTTCTATCCAGAGGGTTACAAGACACAAAAACACACGGGTCAGCTGCAGACGCCAAAATACCAAATATTCACCTGAGAAGGAAGATCCACCTGGAACACAGTGCACACAAACGGCCACGGTCATCACATTTCACATGCGCTTCCTTTAAGTTTTAGGATGTTTACTCTCCTCTCCTCGGATTTCTGTTCGTTTAGAATATCGTAATCGTGCAGCTCAGTTTGTGTGTTTTTGCATTCCTCACCGTTCAGCCCGCCCGCAGTGGGAGCAGCCGTCGTCTGTTTCTGAGTGTCGTAGGACGGCCCGATGGTTCCCAGGTCCTGCAGAAGAGAGACAGACAACAAATCATCATCACAAAGCCTACTTCCTGTTTCTTACTTTCTGTACGTCAGCTGGAGGGCATGCAGGAGGAGTACCTGGTCCAGGAGGCCGAACTTTGGGTACTCCTCTTCTGGGTCTTTACTGCCGGGGTCAGGGTGCTCCTTCACCAGGAACACGTCGCGCTCTTTGCTCTGGAAAAACAAAACAACATTACGGAATCAGAATCGGCTTTTTGGGACGGGAATCTGTGCACAGACAAGGAATTGGACTTGTTTTGCAATTTTTCACTCGACACATTTAATATTAAGCTAATAGGGGGGGCGGCGGTTCAAGGATTGCATCTTGCGGGACAACTTAAAAAAGATATAACGTTTTTGCAATGTCTTTTTTAGAGTTGCAAAAGATCAAATTCTCAGTACGGGGTTCGACAGACAAATTTTACAGTCATTGGAAGCCCCTGATAGATTATGTTAGGAGGCTGACCTCCCTTCCCTGACCTTCCCTGAGAATTGGACTAATCTTATTATTATTATTATTTCATTAATTAATTTATTTTTATTGTAATTGTTGGTATTATTTTTACTCTATTATTATTTATGTTATTATTTCTGTATTATTGAGTTTGCACCAATGTACCTCTTATTATTTAATTTACTTTATTAGAACTGTTTTGAATTGTTGTGTCTTATTGGTGGAATTGTCATTGCGGGGGTGGAGTGGCAGGGGGAGGGGTTGGATGGGTGGCTTAATAGGAAACTTGTAGGATGTCATTGTATTGCTATGTGTTCCGAAACATTATAAAATGGCAATAAAATATGTACGATTTGGATGTTTATACTTTCAATAGCCAGCGTAAATATGAGCTGTTCGACTCACCATCGTCTTCACGATGTTGTTGGGCCAGGTGAGCTTCCCGGGTCTCTGCCGAGTCGTCATGCACTCCCAGTACTTGTCGATGAACGGTATGATGTCCTGCAGGGAGACAAGATCAGGATAAAACACGGAGCAGGAATAAGAAGTACACACTCATAACTACTACTCATAACTTTGTCTATTTGTTTCTTTGTTTGGTTGGTAAAAATATAAGCTTCAAACTCAATAAAAGAAGGGAGCTAGTTTTTATTGACCATGAACTACAACATTTCTCTAAAACTCCTTTTATCTGTCAGATCGTTTAAAAAACAAAGGCATAAATCAGCAAAATACGTGCCTGATGTAAAGTCTTTATCGAAGCATTTTTTGGAATTTCTTGCCCCTTTCCCGCCCTTACACATGCATCCCCTCTTGTCCGTTCTCAGGTGAGGGTCTGTTATTAAAGGCGAGTTAACAGCTGAGTGATTCAACGTGTTTGTGTCTCTGAAATCTCTCGTCTTAGTGACACATTTCAGACACCAAGTTAAAATGAAATGAAGTTTTCTTTTACACACACATCGGTCCAAATCACCAGTGTGAATAAACACAGAGCATCAATTTATCGTCCAGTGATAGACGATGTTTTTGGAGAAACATGTCATGCACACCTTGTCTTTGGAGAACATCGTCTTTGGGTGCTCGTCTTGTGTTCTGGAGCGCCACGTCAGGTTAGCCAGAGCCGTGAGACACATCTCCTTCAGGTCTGAAACAGAAGACAGGTTTATAAAAAGACTGAAAACACTTGTGATGCGTTCATGTTCTGCAAAACCCAGTATGTTTAGATTGAGGTTGTCATCTTTTTTGGTATTTACAAACGAGAAATGACCTCACATCGAGCGCCTAGGGCGGATTTAATTTTGACTCGCATTTATTCAAAGTGTCAAATTCTGCAGTGTAGACGTGGGACACCTACTAGCTTGTTTCCTGAGGAAGTATGTGTTGCCGCTGTGATGACACACGTTGCAGTGGAACACATAATTAGTCATGAAGGGGAGACACGTCCTGCAGGGGAAAAGTGGAAAACTATCAGTAAAGTATTTTTGTATTCCTGCTGATGTTTCACTGACTGTCAAACCCTTTATCAAACATACGCGGTGTCGATGCCAAACGTATCTGCAGTGAACCACTTCATGCACAGAGCACACTGCAGCTCCACCTCCCCCAGCTGCCTCCCGCTCTCCTCGTCTCCCGATCCAGTCAGAGCATCGGCGGCCTCGGAGCCTTCGCCCGCCGTTTCCTGTCAAAGAGAAATGGTTTGAGCATCATCATTTAAAATCATAAATGATGTGTTACACCTGTGTGTATAAAGACAGGCCAGGTGTGTGTGTGTGTGTAGCCCTGTTCAGACGACCATTTCATGCTAAGATATTTATTTACATGGATGTACAAAGACGTGATGACGGCTGAGATTAGTTTCTGCACTTTAGCGGTAAAAGAAGAGAAGAAGAAACAGATCAAATCAAACAGTGTTACCATTCCCTCTTTCCCGTTTGATGATTCGGTGTCCATGCTGGTGGGAAGTTCTCCAAATGCAGCATCCCTGAAAGTCAACAGAAAGATTCATTTAATTTATTTCAAATTCCTACAGACACAAAAACGGAGTTAGGTCGTATTTACGAGTTTAAAAAAGCCTTATTTAATCTTGAGAAATCATTGATTCTATAGCATGTCGATGTTTTAGCTCAGCTGTTTGAACAACTGATTCCCAGATATGACTCATAGATGGTTCTATTTTAATCCTAAATGTTGTGTTTTGTAAACTGTAATGTGTCTCTCTTTGTGTTTCCGTCTGCTCCCTGTCTCGGCCAGGTCTCCCTTGAAAAACAGGTTTTTAATCTCAATGGGACCAACCTGGTTAAATAAAAAAATGAATAAAAAATTGAAATCATTTTCAATGATGTTGAGAGAAAATAAATAAATGATAAGTTACAGGACAATAAGCAAGCAGCGAAGGCAACACTACAGAATAAAACATCTCCACACATGAGCACAGTGATTTGTATTCATGTTTTTAAAACTGACCCACAGCGAACATTATATTGAGTTTGAATGTGTTCCCGGTGCGAGCAGCACAAAATGTAACGGATGTTTTCCCAATGTTAGTGTTTACTCGTGAAACTTGCAGCATTAGGTAATGATTATCAGCCCAGTTTCATAGCAACTGCCTTTTCCCCGACAAGCCATCAGGACGCAGGACTGCCAACACCCCGAGAGAGAACAGACCAGTTAACCTACAAGCATCTGCACTTTCTCTAAACTGGTGCTAAGAGGTTAACTCCATAACCCAGTAGTTTCCTCCCAGCCGATGCTGCTTGAACATGTATCACACATCGGGCGGCTGTGGCTCAGTTGGTAGAGTCGTCACCTCTCAACTGGAAGGTCGAGGGTTCGATCCCCAGCTGGGCAACATGTCCTGAATGCTTCGTGGTGGTGTATGAATGATACTACATACTACATAGCGATCTCTACCATCAGTGTGTGAATGTGTAGGTGTGACATGACATGTGGTGTAGAAGCGCTTTGAGTAGTCAGAAGACTAGAAAAGCGCTTTATAAGCTCAAGTCCATTTACATCATGCACATACCCAGACAAACTGACAACTTACATTTTACATAGACACAAACATACATTTCCTTTTCTCTTTTCGTTTAATTTTGGTGCCTTGGTCGGCATGTGCCCTGTAAACCTGAAGTCCTCTGCCTCCTGCCCTCCTGCCTCCTGCCTCCTGCCTCCTCAGCTGACATAACTGAACCCCCCCCCACCCCTATGGATAGAGAACTATCCCACCAGGATCCTGATGATTTAGTCTTTAGTCTAACTGAGGGGTGGGCAACTGGCGGCCCCCCATCAAACCCTCAACGGTGGCCCTCAGGTCAATTTTTTACAAATCAGTTAAATGGAAACATGAAGAAAACATGACAAAATCTGCCATGAAATCCTGAAAACAAGAAATACGTCCAGAATGATATTTGATCACTTGGTATATGTTGAGTTAAATTTGAGACATAATTGACTGTAATCGTTTTCTGTCTGCTACTATTTGGCCCCTGGCAGTGAGAAGTAAATGAATGTGGGCCCCCTGCTGTGAACGAAGTTGCCCCGTCCCTGATCTATCTGGTGTTAAGGCGTGTTTGCACCACTACACTTAATGCTCTTTCTTTAAGTTATTAATTATTCTGTTTTATACTCAAAACACAAAACTGGATGTTAACCGGTCTGTGTTTTAAACCATGGAGCGTCTCTGGCTGGTTCTCTTTTTTAATTATAAATGTTTCTGTTTTTCACTGACAGTTTGTTATGTTAGTGACAATAAACTGAATCTTAAGATGATTATTTTTTAATCTCTGGCTCTATAGAACATCAGCCTCACAGTTAACTTCTTTATATGTTGACTTATGATGTGATAGATATGAGTAACTAACCTAAACAAGAAGCTTTTCGTTCACGTCGCCAAAACTCATTTAAAATATCTTCACTTTAAACATTAATTTACTTTTATTCAGTTTTTATACTCAATGCATATTAGTTACATGATTTTAAATATGTCATTACATCTCTGAAGAGTAAATCGGCTCTATAGTCACTTCTTCAAAACATCAATAAATCATTTTATTTCTAAAGTTGTTTTTAAAAAACGAGTCTGTCATAAAGGGTTTAAAAAACACAGTCTAATAATCCAATCACAGTTTTAAATTGAGCTTTATGTAGTTATTAATCATCATGTCGGAGTGGGTAACATTAAACTAATAATCATTTAGATTTAATTGTGTTTTTTCTTCCATAAAGAAGATAAATAAGTGTTTTGTCTAATATGTTGGAGTGCTAAGCTAGCTAGCTCGTAGGCTAACTGAACCGTTTTAATAATTTAAATAATCCCGTTTCTTTATTTTATATCTTCACCGAACATTTAGATTAATGTCCGAAAGGTTTGCAAAGATTAATATCACATCTCAAACGAGCCGTACCCGTCTCCGGTCTCCGGTTCGGTTGTAGCAGTGCTGCCCGCCTCTCCTTCCGACGCCATGTTTCAAATCAATGAAAACAAAGGATCTCGCGAGATTCTGTCGGAGCTGCGATTTCCGGTTTGCAGCCGTTGCTCAGCTCAGCAGCGACGCCACAGGTTAAAAGGTGAAACTGCATTCATTTATTTTACATGGAAAACAAGGTACAGTTTATCAATTCAATTCAATTCAAAAGGGCTTTATTATTAACATGGAAAACATTAACTTTACCAAAGCTCAAATATAAATAAAGCAAAAAAATAAGTACAAACACATCATAGAGAGAGAGAGAGGGAGAGGGAGAGAGAGAGAGAGAGAGAGAGAGAGAGAGAGAGAGAGAGAGGGAGAGAGAGAGAGGGGAGAGAGAGAGAGAGAGAGAGAGAGAGGGAGAGAGAGAGAGAGGGGTGGGGGGGAGTGGGGAGAGAGGAGTGGGGGGGAGTGGGAGAGAGAGA
>NC_089211.1:26365297-26437797 GCF_963930695.1 Labrus bergylta
TTTAGATCACGCTCATTCTGTGTCAGTTTACATGAAATGTGAAGCTACGAGCTAACTAAAGAGCGCTAACATTAGCATGCTAACACAACAATGTGAAGCTACGAGCTAACTAAAGAGCGCTAACATTAGCATGCTAACACAACAATGTGAAGCTACGAGCTAACTAAAGAGCGCTAACATTAGCATGCTAACACAACAATGTGAAGCTACGAGCTAACTAAAGAGCGCTAACATTAGCATGCTAATACAACAATGCAGGACACAGGTGATTGCAGCTTAAAGGTGCACTATGTAGGTTGAGAAATATGAAAGTTGGAGAAGTGTACAGATTCTGTGGTATATGTTCAATACACAAACTGTCCTCAGAGGAACATTTGGTCCCTGGATCACTGTTTGAAGATAAAATGATACGCGAGACGTTATGGTAACTCTCCTGGTAGCTTTTCAGCTCTAAACAGTGTTCCAGGGAAACCATTTTTTCCTTTGAATAAAGTTTGTATATTCAGTTCAGAAAATATAGCATAGAATTGTTTCACTTCTCCAACTTTCAAATTTCACCACAAAACTCCAGAGTGCACCTTTAATGGTGTTTAATTATGGTGCATTCTAATCAACAACTCCTTCGTGTGAACGCGAGAGGAGGGGGGTTGGAGGTGTGTCTCTGGAGGAGAGCGGAGGCTTCAGTATGGAGGAGGCGTGGCCAAACAGTTTGTTTTGGTTCCATCCTGAAAGCTCAGAATAGCACATTCTCCCTTTGACATTTACACTCTGTGGTTTTATAAAAAATGGCATATTTAAAAAAAAAAGATTACAGCTTCACAAGTAAGAAAGGACACAGGATTCTTCATCGTCTATTCTTGTCCATCAACAAAATGAGTCTTAAAGTTACCTGAAAAGTTTTACAAACAGATCAAAGGACTAAATACTTAATGATTAATGTGATTTCTGTATGTGCAGTATGTGTTTCTTTTACACACAGAGACAGGTGATTACATTTTGAAGCATTAAATCTTAGTAATAACGTTAACTTGTTGATGTTTTAGTTTTAATGCACCGTTTGACTGGTTTACAGCTGCTTCCTTGTCGTCTGTTCCGTTCAGTTGACCGCTCTAAGAAGCCAATGAATCCCCTCAGAGTTAAACTCCACATCTCGGACCTCAGAACCAAACGTTTCATGAAGGTTTTTACAACGAGAGCTCTGAAAACAGGAGATTTTATGCCGTGAAGGATGTAAAAAGATACTCCCATTTTCAGGATTACCGCTTTGCTCGACGAGACAGATTTACGATGTGAATGTCCTCGACTACTGGGGCAGATTTTAACAACACTGTTTTTTAAGTTTTATTGAGTTGTTTCCTGCAGATATATTCCCATCATCATAATGCATCTCTCTGGACCTTTACCAAAACACCTTCATGATTCTGTCTCTGATCAGATCTCCATGTGTTTCCACAGATGAGATCCCTGCTGGATACCCTAAAAAAGAAGCCACGACTACAGAGGTTATCATGTACATACCAGGTACCCCTCTGATACACGATGTGTGTTTTTAGTAGTCTGTATAATAACGATAAAATCTCACCTTTCAATTAAATTAAAATGAAATGAAATGAAATGAAATGAAATGAAATGAAATGAAATTAGATTAAATTAAATTAAATTAAATTAAATTAAATAAATAAATAAAATAATCATTTAATTTAATTTATTCAATTAATAGTCTGTATAATAACGATAAAATCTCACCTTTAAATTAAATAAAAATTAAATTAAATTAAATTAAATTAAATTAAATAAGATAAAATAAGATAAAATAAAATAAAATAAAATAAAATAAAATAAAATAAAATAAAAAAATAATCATTTAATTTAATTTAATCAATTAATAGTCTGTATAATAACGATAAAATCTCACCTTTCAAGGAAGCCAAGGAACACTTTACATCAGAACACAAACAAAGATAATTAAGCCTAGTTGAACAAGAGAGTTTTGAAAAGTTTTTTAAAACACGTCCGAGGATGTAGCATTGAGGATCTCTCCCAGTGAGAGTTAATAAGGTCAGAGAGACACTGGAGGTAAAAGGCTGTGCCGAGATTTTTAGGGGAGGATTTTGTTTCTGATGCGAGACTTAAAGGTCACATTCTGCAAAATCCACTTCACCATGTTCCTCTAACTCTAACATGTGTCTCTAGTCTGTCTACAAACCCCCCAATGATGAGAAAAGTCCATCCTCTCCGTCTTTTTCCTGTTCCACTTTTCAGAAAATATGTGCTCCAACAGGCCGTTTGGAGATTTTTTTTGCAGATTTTCTCAGTGATAATGGTATTGATCTAAAAGGGTTTCTCTGGTTTACATGATTATTGGATGATTTCATGACATCAGGATGAAGAAAACTCTTATCATCTCTGTGCTTGTGTTTCAGAGGAAACCACTGTTGTCCCGTACGTTGGCCCGTGGTATGAAGAATATGATTATGCAGATTGTAAGTCCATCGTGGGATAAACTCGGCTCTACGTATCATGAATGCTTTGGTTTGAGATTCTTGCTGCAGGATGATCTGATTTCTGCGTCTGATATTTTTCATGCAGTGGCAGCTAAGAAGCAAGAAGAGGAGGAGGAGAGAGCGAGGAAGGAAAAGGCAGAGAAAGGTTTGGATTTGGATTTTCTTCACACTTTGAGTTCCTGAAATGATGAGGTAACTTTTGGAGTTTAGCACCAAATGTGATTTACTGAGCTGATGTGAGAATATAATCAGGAGAATTCAGCTCGAGCAAGTGGGAGGGGGAGGTGACGCGTATTCTGTTTTTTGTTTTTGTTTTTTTTAATGCATTTATGTAGAGACAGGACAGAAGACAGAGTTGGAAATCGAGCAGAGAGAGAGAGAGGGGAATGACATGCAGGAAAGGAGCCACAGTTGTTTATCGAACCCGGCCCGCCCCCTTCGAGGACTACATCCTCTGTACATTTGGCCGCTAGGCCACCACTGGCACCCAATACTAGATATTTTGTTGAAAAAAAAATACATTGAGAGATTTTTGTCTTTAATTCTCCCGTTTTATTACAAACAATGACGAGAAAGAATGTGGTAGGTAGGATTAAAACCTGAGCAGGGTAGTGTCTCAAGGCTCGAGACCACTTTTTGAAGGTCTCGTCTCGGAATCGAAAACATTTTTAGTCTGTCTTGTCTCGGTCTCAGACTGGGCGGACTCCGGATTTTAAATCAAGACCACTACTGAAAATACCTCTTCCTAAAAGAACTCATAACTTCAATTAAGTTGTAGTTGGATTTTTATCCCCCGATTACGACCGCAACCTTCCCCGTACAGTTTAAGTGACACGCCCGCTCCACACAACATGATGATTTGTCAGTGATATTTATGGTCTTGTCTCGGTGTTGGTCTTGTCTCGGTCTCGGGTATGTCTTGCTCTCGGTTAGTGTGGTCTTGAATCCAACACTAGAGCAGGGAGGACGAGCGGCTCTGTTCTGTGTCGTCTTGTTGATTTTATACGAGGCTCAGACTTCAGCTGGACGATGTTCTAGTGATCTCTAGAAGCCGTTAGGGAGGAGCGTTTGATAAACATCTGCTCAACTGTGACTCAACATTTAGGCATTTTCAAGATCAATCAAATTAAAAAGTTCCACTTTGAATCCAAACAAACAGCACGAACAGAGCTCGAAGACAAGAACTCGAGCAGACTGATCTGACCCATATTTTAGACTGAAAACACATGAGGAATGCACGAGTGGGACGAAGGCTGAGCTGTTTCGAGCACATATGGAAATATTTTGTGTGGCGGCGGTGGGTTGAAGAGTGAGGTCCATGTAAAAAAAAAAAAAAGCAAACATGTTTTGACACATGTTGTTTTCTCATTACGCTGAGAAGCTGAGCGGCTGAGGAAGCAGTGGGAGGAGGAGGAGGAGGAGAGGCTGAGGCAGATGTCAGTGCCTGTGGAACCAAAAAGTAAGAGAAGTACTCTGTCTTTACATGTTTTTAACGTTTAAATGTCTTAATACGTGCAAAACAAAAGGAAGAAATTAACAACACGTTTCCTGCCATAGAGACAAATGAGCGTTTCAGAGTCAAACAGATCCTGTTTGTGTTTTCTTCAGACTGTCCTCCTCTGGGTTTGGAGTCCCACCGGGTGGAAGAAGACCAGCTGCTGGCCTCCTCTCAGTCCCACCACGGCTTCACGGCTCAGAGGGGACGACTCAACATGCAGGTGAACATTCATCTTAGCACGCCACTCTTCAGGGAAACAAACAGGAAGTCGTCTCGTCAAAACGTTTGGGAAAAAAAAACAAAGATGAGTAATGTCGCCTTCTGCAGGGCTCAGATAACGAGGACGACCTGTACGGCGGTGCATGGTGTGCAGAGCCGGAGGACACGAGCCACTGGTTTGAGGTCGACGCCCGACGGGAGGTGGAGTTCACAGGAATCATTACTCAGGGGAGAAACTCTGATACAGTGTGAGTCCTGCTTCATACATTTAATCCATTAATGCTGCTGAAACCTTTGGATTCATCGTTTCGACACATTGACATCATCTTTGAAATTCCGGTGAAGCCAGCCGTTAGCGATAAACGACTTCTAGCCAAGACTTCCTTTTTCCATGCAAGTTTTGATGTCCAATTAGTAACTGTTACGTAGATGGAAATAAGCAGACCGGGTGACATTATTGTTGTGAGCTTGGAATGATAGTGTGCTGTCTGGGATGACACCCAGACTCTTAACATGAGGGGAGGGAGAAACTGAGGAGTGGTCAATAGCCAGAGAAAAACTGTCGAGTTTGGAGATTGTTGATTTGGTGCCGATGAGGAGAAGCTCGGTTTTGTCAATAGTTTGTAAATAGTAAGTTACACGGAGGCTTCACTCTGGATATCTTCAGTAGTATGGAACCGGTAAAATACTTTCTGCAGAATAAATACTAGAAGGCTGGAGGAGAAACTCTGAATACATCTATCCATCGACTTCTTGATAATTCCGGTGAAGCCACCTCTCAGCGATAAACGACTTCTGGCCAAGACTTACTTTTTCTGTGCGCTACTTTTTTTGATGTCCACTAACTTTAGAAACGTACATGTGCTCAGTTCCAAAGTGAAGCAAAAATGACTCTTTCTGCAAAACGCAGTCATTTAGTTCATCACTTCCCTCGAAGCAGCATCTGTTCATCTGTTTCTGGTGAGGCTCCGTTTTACTGTAAATAGTAAGTTACACGGAGGCTTCACTCTGGATCACTCCAGTGGTAAGAAAAAAATAACCTGCAGGTCATTACTGAAATAACAACATCATGATGCGTTGAAAGCTAAATTAGCTAATAATTTTGTCTTATTTTCTCCCTAGTGAGGATTTTGTGTCGACCTACTTTGTGGCCTTCAGTAACGACAGTCGTGACTGGACAATTCTGCACGACGGCTATGCTGAATGGGTGAGAAGACAACAAAACTGTTTAACACAACGACCTGACTCGGGTGTCTTTAATTCACTCCTTCTGTTTCTGTGATATTCCCTCTGCAGTTGTTTTACGGGAATGTGGACAAAGACACGCCAGTGATGAGTCAGTTTGCCGTTCCTGTCGTTGCGCGCTACATCCGCATCCTGCCTCAGAGCTGGAACGGCAGTTTGTGTCTCCGAGCCGAGGTCCTCGCCTGTCAGCTTCCAAGTCAGTATGACAAGACGACACTAACAGTCTAAAGTTCACATCTGTAAGATTTTAAAAACCCTTGATTAGAGTTTGCAGATTTCAGCGTTTGCAGGTTCTTAAAGCCTCATGAGTCAGAGCTTTATCGTTCCTTTGAGGAATACGTCACCGTCCACTGGAAGTCAAAACAACTTTTTCCCCAAAGTTGGAGCAAGAACAGCTTTATTCAACAAAAGGCGGTTTCACAACATGAACTGCATAACCTCAGTGTTGAACAGAGTTACATAACTGTGACTGAAAATTGCCAAGTTTTTCCATTTCCCAAAACTGAAAGCCAAAGGAGAAAAACTAAGGTGTCAGCTATAAAAAATGTGGTCCCAATTTCAGCGTGTTGCTTTTTCCAGGCAGCTACCGCAGTGAGAACGAGGTCACCTCAACGGACGACCTGGACTTCAGACACCACAACTACAAAGAGATGAGACAGGTCTGATTGATAAAAAGTCTGACTGATAGACTGATAAGAATGCAAAGAACGATGTAAAAACCATGTTTCTACTCGTTTCCAGATGATGAAAGTGATAAACGAAGAGTGTCCAAACATCACAAGGATCTACAACATTGGGAAAAGCTCTCAGGGCCTGAAGATGTACGCCATGGAGATCTCCGACAACCCCGGAGAACACGAGACAGGTATGAGATACACAAGATTCACAAATCTTTAGAAATGTTCCAAGTTTTTTCTCTGGTTAAGTTCAGCGATTCTTTGGCCCCCTTTGATGACCATAAGTTTGGGGGAAAGGGAAGAGGGCTTAAAAGTGCCCATAAAGTCAATGCCCGAGTGACCGAAACATTCTAGGTTGTTCATATAGATCCTCAAATCTTTATCTTACATTCTTTGCTTATTATTGTAGCAAGATACAAAATTGAGGGTCTTTGGTAAAGCTGCAAAATCTGCATTTTTACATTTGAGTTTTCCTTTTCTGTTTCAAAAGGTGAACCTGAATTTCGGTACACGGCTGGTCTTCACGGTAATGAGGCACTCGGTCGGGAGCTTCTTCTCCTGCTGATGCAGTTCTTGTGCAAGGAGTACAACGATGACAACCCAAGAGTGCGCCGCCTGGTGGAAGGTGTGAGAATACATCTGGTGCCTTCGCTTAACCCGGATGCTTACGAGCTCGCCTTTGAGATGGTAAGACACAAACGGATTAGTCCAAATACTGGTATCTTTTCTTTCCACTCTCAAAACTCTCAGGAACTTAGGATGTGGTGTTAAAACAGGAAGAGGGGCTGATTATTGCAGGGTTGAAATGCATTATGGGAAATGTAAGATTTCTCTTGTAAGTTCCTCAGCGTGCTTAATAGAAAGAGTACTTTCAAAGCATTCTCCACAATATCTAACTTTTTAAATTGATCCTTCTTCTTGTGCTTCAGGGCTCAGAAATGGGGAATTGGGCGCTGGGCCACTGGACTGAAGAAGGTTACGACATCTTTCAGAACTTCCCAGACCTGAACAGCCTTTTGTGGGGAGCCGAGGACAGAGGCTGGGTCCCTCGTATCGTTCCCAATCACCACATTCCCCTCCCAGATAACGCCCTCAATGGCTCTGTGAGTTTGTTTCTGCCACCTATGGCTTTTTTTGACCCCTTTAACCCTACACTAATTCAAATATTAAAGCATTTGTTTCTCCCTTAGCTTGCCACTGAGACTAAAGCCATAATTTCCTGGATGGAGCGCACACCGTTTGTGCTCGGAGCCAATTTGCAAGGAGGAGAAAAACTGGTCGCGTACCCTTTTGACATGCAGCGTCCACCAATTTCTGTAAGACCATTTCACGAGAAAGCAGTCACACATAGATAACCTCCGGTATTCTGCAGCCTAGAATAATATTCTCTTAATTTTGTCAAGCAATCAGATAACCGCCGTTGGAGAACGAATGGCGAGATGAACGAGGAAACGTGGGCTCGCATTCAGCGGCAGAACGAGGGAGCTCTGAGAGAGACGCCGGACGACGCCATGTTCCGATGGTTGGCGATGTCGTACGCCCACAGCCATCTGACCATGGCAGACACGTACCGGGGCTCCTGCCATGGTGATGATATCACAGGGGGACAGGGCATCGCCAACAGAGCCAGCTGGAAGCCAGTGGTGGGCAGTAAGTGCCGATACGTTGAGCATCAAGGAAATATTTCACGTTCATATTTTTCCCAGAAGTCTCTGTAATCGATTACTGGAATAATTTGCCAAGTGTGGTGTAAAGAAGTTGATGTAAGCCCCAATGGTTTGTTGGCTACCATTTTGAGCCTTCTAGTTCAACATTTTAACAGCTCCATCATCGTTTGTTGAGCCACAAGTGACTTTAGCTGGGTAGAGATAGAAAACTTTTTGGAAGGTCTAAATCTCGATAGAAGTGTCAAATACAGGTAAAGCATACCCTACTTAATCAACTCATAACAAGTGTTATCTCGAGACACTTTACAAAAGAGCATATGGGATAATATGCTCAACTTTGTATTCCTCATGTTCCTGTTGTCCACACTTCCTCGCCGCTGAGGTGGAGGTCGGAGCAGGCCATGCATGAATGAGGACAGCGGTGGTTGTGGGGACGACACAGTCCGATGGGCGAGGCTGGGTGTTGGGTAGTGGTTGAGGGACGACACAGTCCGATGGGCGAGGCTGGGCGTCAGGCAGTCAAGTTGGGCGTCGGCGGTGTTTGAGGGACATTACAGTCCTATGGTGGAAGCTTGGCGTTGGGTAGTGGTTGAGGGACGACACAGTCCGATGGTTGAGGCTGGGCGTCAGGCGGTGGTTGTGCTAATTTCTTTTACTCTTTTCCACCATTTTGCCTAATCATAGACAAAAGCGTGGACAAATACCTGTCTCCTAAAACCAAGTTGGTTAAGGACCAAATGCCAAAATCCAGGCTTAAAAAAGGCTTCCAAAAACCATCGGACTACGTTTACTTCTTACATGCAGTCTACGGTTTTGAACTAATCGTTTATTTCCTATCCTTTACTTGGCGACCTCTTCCACAGGTATGAATGACTTCAGCTACCTGCACACCAACTGCTTTGAGCTGTCCGTCTTCTTGGGCTGTGACAAGTTTCCTCATGAAAGTGAACTTCCCCTCGAGTGGGAGAACAACCGCGAGGCTCTGCTGTCCTTCATTGAACAGGTGAGAAGTACGAGTTTGAGTCCTCAACATTTTTCTTGTGGATCATCTTGACAAACATTTGCTGATCAGATTTGGTAATTGTGTCTTTTAATGTCTAATAATGTATTTTTTGTATTAGTATGTTTGGCTGCTCCTTGATTGTGCTGCTGCCTGTCTCGCCCAGGACGCTCTTGAAAAAGATTTTAAATCTCAACGAGTTTCTTTCCTGGTTTATTTAAAGAAAAATTCAAGCCTTGCCAACTGCAACGTATATCTTCAGTATTTTGCGGTTTAGTAAAATTTTCTGATATGAGGTCTGTGATGTAAATCCCTCACTGGTGCGTTGGTTTCAACCAGCAATAGTTAGCTGGCTAGAGCTCAAGGGCGGATCAACTGTAGCAGCAACAACTACTAGAAGTATCCAGGCTGAAAAAAACCTGAGAATTATTGGAAGCAAAGTTTGAGGCTCCAGATGGCAAGACTACAACTACAACCAACCTTAGAGCGGTTTAATGGTACTCTAATGGTACTGTGTTATTGCACATTCACCACTGTGTTATTGCACATTCACCACTGTCATCACAGCAAACTTACATCTCTTACCTCCAGCAAGTATTTTTACATTCAGTTAACAAGCCTGAATAAATGTTGTATTTAATTTTTAATTAACCAGTAGGAATGTTAAGTTAAATCCTTGATGTATAAATCTCTTCGTATTCTTATCTTTTATATTTTAAGTACTTATTTATGTATCTATTCTTATATTGTTTTATTTGCTTTGATAACATGCTGCTGTAACACCACAATTTCCCAGTTTGGGATCAATAAAGTCATTCTATTCTATTCTATTCTAATGCAGCGTTACGACCACCTTTAAATGTCATGTACAGTTAAAGTTGATGTGCTTGGTATTGGCCATTGTACTGTAAACATATTGTCTCCTGTGCAGGTAAACCGGGGTATAAAAGGTGTTGTGAGAGACACGGAGGGAAACCCACTGTCTAATGCGACCATCACCGTGGAGGGAATACGCCATGATGTCAGAACTGGTACGTTGGGTTTCAACAAAGATTCTTTTTCAAAAATAACTTTCCTGCATTTTGAAACCATTTTAGATCCGGATCCCAAACATGACACTCCCAAAAATATTTGTCACTTACATTTCAGCTCTAGGAGGAGATTACTGGCGTTTGTTGAATCCCGGAGAGTACCGAGTGACCGCCAAAGCTGAGGGCCACACCCCTCAGACCAGACTGTGCATGGTGGGCTATGACTCCGGAGCCACTCCGTGCAGCTTCACTTTGGCCAAATCCAACTGGGACCGCATACGACAAATCATGGCCATCAACGGCAAGAGGCCTATCCGGCTCGTGCCCAAACCGAGCCTGGTGAAAACGACCCCGGTGCCCGTAGTTCAAACCACTACGGACGGTCACGCCGCCGCTCAGAGGGCGGAGAGACTCAGGCGGCTCAGGATCATACGGTTACGAAGGCTGCGTCTGCAGAGATTACGAGGCGGTTTTGGTACCACTACTGCAACCACAACGACGACGACAACAACAGCAACAACAACCACAACAACAACCGCCCCAACAACGAAACCAAAAACAGAGACAACAACCTCTTGGTACGAATCGTGGTTTCCTGTGGACAGTTGGTCGACTGAGAACCCGTTTGACAGCATCATCTTTGACTCTGGGCCCACACAGGACTATCCTTTCGAGTACACCATCGATTGATTTCTACATTCAGTGACCTCACATGTATGTTACACAAAGACCCTCACCATTTCATAACGCTCCAACTTCACGGCTTTAAAATATTTTTAATCTTTCAAAATGTCTTCACTTATTTTAGCTGTTTTCACATCTGCACTCCTGAAAATATCTAGATAATCTCAGGAGGACTGCTCCGGATATTCTCCTGATCTGGTTGTTCACACATGACCCTCACAACAAGAGACTATCCCTGTCAGACAGGAGGGGGGGGGGGGGGGGAAGTCTCCTGAGGTAAGACGAAGCAGCATAGTCCTCTATATGACGCTACAATGAGAATATGTGTCTTTGTATCAACGCTACGTGTAGTTGAAGAGAATCTCAATGTGAAGTAAAGAGAGGAGAAGAACATCCTGGAGAACAGGAAACATGCAGCAGCAGGTTGATTAGAGCACGGAGATGGTAGAGGTGGCGTGCAGACAGTCTATGGTCGTGCAGCGATCACAGGGAATAAAGGTCACCACCCCCTCCCACTGGCCCCTCCCACTGGCTCCAGGTGAATTCTCCTGATTATATCCTGCTGTGTTCTCACATCAGTTCACTCTGACTTTCTGCAGAATAAATACGAGGAGGCTGGAGGAGAAACTCCGGGTGAAGAGAGAAACATTCAGAAGTTTGAGTGATCACATGACGCTCCTCCTCTGGGATATATCTGGAGTTTTTCAGGAGTTTTCTTGCATGATTGGTTAACATTTGGAGTTTAAACTAATATGACATTAATGGTAATTCTGGTATTTTTAAACCTGGGACATTTTTTACAAACATTTTGACTTAAAAGGTAAAGTTTTGGGATGGCAGAAAGTCCGAGCAAACGTGACAAACAGGATGTGATGAGGTACTTCACAGGCGTATGTTTGATTTTATATTCGTTGCGGTGGAATATTTGGACTCAGTTTAACTGGATTAATGTTCTGCTGAATGCTTTGGATTGAAATAAAGATATTTTCTAAATAACCTCCGTCTGTGTTTTGTTTCTGGTCACTACAGGAGAAGGTTAACAGGTTAACCTCAATGTCGGCCATTTTGACAGACGTCGGCCAATCGGTAAAGACTGCAGAGTGAACCGATGTCCGCAGCCGATGTTTATTCGTCATGGCGTACATATTTAATGATGTTCAACCCCTAACCACTGATTTAAAGAAGAGGAGGTCACCTGTTGGACAAACTTTTCTTTTTATTGAATGTTTTTTTAAATTAAAACAGAAACAGGCAATGGGAAAAAAAATACAAGGAAAAACTCTATTCATAAATTATTCAGAGGCTATATGTTCCCAAGCCTGTCTGCAAGTTCCCACTTGCAAACGTCTTTCCATCTACAGTATATTAGCTTTTTAGCGACTGCAAAAGCTGTAGCCAACCACTTGCTGTTAGTTTGAGATGCGAGTCTGGAAATTACACCAAGCAGGCAAACTGCAGGGACTGGGTATCTGTGACACAAATGGTTACCCATGGAGACTGTAATACAGCTTCCCTGGTAATTTTATGAATCTTCCTCCAGATCTGGTAAATGAAACTCAGACAAGGGTGTTGTTCTACTACACCTTGCTGTTTAATATGTATAGCATCTTTCAACTGAGCGGGTAGGATGAAGTGTTGCTCGATATTAGCCCAGGATGGCTCGGGTAAGGGAGATCTAACTGTCATTATAAACTTATTAAGTGTGAAAGCCCAATGATATAGTTGGAGATTAGGCAAATTAAACCCTCCCTTTTCTTTGGGTGTTTGTAAAGTTGTTAGGCTAAATCGTGCCTTGCGTCCACTCCATAAAGAATTATGTATATGTTTATTAACTTGTTTGTATATATTATCAGGTATTTGGATTGGCAGCATGTTTAGTAAAATAGTTTGGGGAAGACCATCATTTTTATTGAGGATATTTTATCCCAAAGGGATAGGTTCAGTCCCTTCCACCTCCCGAGTTGTTTTAATTTCCTGAAGTGTGTGTCCAAAGTTGAGGGATGCACTCAAGTCAGGTTGGACAAACTTTTCATGGTCAAACAAGACAGAAAATGTCGGCATTGTTGGAGTTTGCACCAAAAGATTCACAATTAAAAAAACATCGGTATCAGGCTTGGAGGAAAACTTTGCACCTCACAGGAACTTCAAATACTCAGCGTTTGAGAAGAGATTATTTTTATTTTAATAAAGATTTCAAAGTTTTTTTCAGAACAGACGTCAAAGAAATTAGATATCATGGATGCTGTTTTCCTTTCGCTGCATTTTCGTTTGCAAAGTTCACACAAGTCCTCCTCGTTCATGCTCCGATTAGTCCGCGGTCCATTCAGCTTCGATCGCCCGTTTAGTCCAGAGTCTGTGTACTTTATATTCGTCCCGTTTGGGTCGTTAATGGGGGGCATACCTTCTTCCAGGAGAGAGAGTCTCTGCACACTTTAAACATTCAGAGTTTTCTGCTGCTGCAGCGTCGATCTTCCTTATTTCACCTTTCTGTTCCTCGCTCCGCTGTATCGGAAACTCCTCAGCGGGTTCTTCCCACTGATGTTCTTCTGCAGGAGACAAAATGGATCACTGAGCACAAATACATCTGTGTAGTTGTTATGACTTAAAGAACAAGAACCACTGAATAGATTTAAACGCCCTGACACACCAAGGACAATGTCAGCCTAGTTTTAGTGGCATGTCTGGCTCTGTCGCTTTTTTTTTGGCCGATTTGACATGTTGAATCAGCGGTTGGTGAGAGGAGTCTCTCTGATTGGCTGTTGGGAGGTTTCATTTCTCTCCAGCCCCTTGAGCATGTCTCTGTAGTATCCATGCTTTCACCCATTAGTGTGGTTTCTCCTTATTTGTCTCCTCCTCTTCTTCTTTTCTTTTTCCACTAAAAGACCAAGAACTGACAACACCAGCGCCATCTTCTACTTTTTATCAAACATTATTCTCCATTAGTAGACGACCTATAATACGAGTGGTGACCGACAGCGGAGTGAAAACGGTCTTCATGTATCATGACAACGGACTACCGCCCCCTGCTGGCATGGAGAGTTATTTCCTCTCACATGAGCAGAACGTGCGTGGTGGTTGGCCGTAGTCTTTGCGGTGTGTTCAAGTGCAACCTTTTGGCCAAGATGTGAGGCGACTGATTGGTGTGTCAGGGCCTTTAGACTTATTTTTAAGATGATGGCTGCAACGAGGGATAACTTTAGTTACTTATCAAGCGATATGTTCTTATAACCGTTTGTCAAAATAAAGGTCCCAGAGCCGACGGCGACTTCTGGAAATAATAAGTAGGTCGTATCAGCGCGGTCGTTATTTGGAGGTCACATGCACGGTGTATTAAGTAAGATGTAGGCGTTCTATATGTGGTTATAGCGGGACGTTAGAGCCGTCATGGAGGGGGGTGACTCTGGGGTGCTGGAGCTCTGGACTGTTGGGCGCCGTTATAACTCTGATCGTTCTGTTACCTTGAAGCTGCTCTTCACGAGTCCTTCTGGTTTGGACTTTTCAATCATCTTCTTCTTCCTCCTGCGAGCTGACAGAGGATTCACCGAGCTCCTCAGAGTCTCTGGGACTGAAAACAAGGAGGAGAAAATTATAATGAGTAACCTAAAGACTACAGCTGAGTGTTTGCGTGCGTGTGCGTGTGTGTGTGTGTGTCTTACTGAGGTACTCTGGGACGTTCTTCAGGTGAGGTTTGATGACTGCAGGATGGAGGTCTTTGTCGTGTCTGAGCAGCTGCAGATCTCTCGGGTTGTCGTCGAAATACGTCTGAGTGACAGCGGAAACATCCAATCAGAAAATACCAACAGAATAAAAGTCCTGGGCAGCAAATATCAAGTACATTTTTGTTTTTAATTCCCTAAAATTGCAGCACAACTCGGTTAGAGTCAGTTTTTTTTTGTTTGTTTATGTTTGTTATTGTTTTTCTCTAAATTCTTTGTTTTTATTGTTATTACTTAAAACAATAATAGCAATTGTTACAATTAGATATATTACAAGTGAATAGACACTGGATTTGTGTGTTCTTTCTCTTATTTCTTTCTCAATCATTACTTTGCATACATACTATTATTGTAATTATTGTTACAACAATTATTGATGCTGTATTATTATTAGTACAGTTGTAATATACTTATATTATGACTATATAGAATTGCCTAATTGATATAGGGGTGTATTGGAAGTACACTTGCTAAATCTAAGTATATACATCTAGATTTTCTCTGGTTATTCATGTATTATTATTTAACTTTTTTTAATCATTATTATTTATTTCTATGTTTTTGTGTCTGTTTGAAACACACCACAAAATGTTCATGTTGACAGTGGATTTGCTTGTAAAGTTTTATGTTTTCCTAATAAACAAATCTTAAAAAAAAAAAAAACTCGGTTAGAGTGAGTCTAAATGCTCCATTCCATTCTGAGTCGAGACGTTCAAAAGTTGTCTTGAGGACGCTCTTTTACGAGTACTACAACACGGGTATCTTCCTCAAGCTTTTTATCGGCCGTGTGCCAGATTTACAATCATGTAGCTTTGATTCAGCTAAAGCTATATGGCAATGCTTTTGCCATCATCACTCACTTTGAGTTTCTCTGAGTTGAGCAGCTCCGTCTTGATCTCCTTCAGCCGAGCCTCCTTCACCGCCTGCTTGGTCACTGAACGCATCGCATCCTAAAAACAAACAAACAAATCAGCAACGCTTTAAAGGAAGCAGCTCTGAAGAAGATGGAAGCCGAGACGAGGATACTCACCCTGCAGCGGTACCTGAAGCCTTCGATCTCCTCCATCTTAAACTCGTATGGTTTCAGAACTGAATCTGATTTGTCTCCTGAGAGAGCCTCCTCCACCTCCGACAGCAGAGCGAGCTCCGTGTGGGAGATGAAGGACAGAGCGGTGCCCGGGTTGTCCGCCCTCGCCGTCCTGCAACAACAACATAAAAAGAGTTTAGTCATCAGACATCTGTGGCGTCTTAAAGGCTTTATATGTGATTTTTTGATCCAGCAGATGTCGCCCTTGAGCTCCAGCATGAAACCAAAACAACTCTCGCTGCATTGTTGTGTTAGCATGCTAATGCTAGCGATCTTTATTATGCTGGTATCTTCACACTGCATGTAAATTTACCTGAAATGAGCGTGATCTAGAAACACAGTTAAGCAGTGAGTACAGTATGTTATTCTTCTTTTCTCTAGTCCCTCAATTAAACAACTTTTATACACGAGGGGAGGAGTCAGCCGGCCATCCTGGCGATGTAAACAAAGTGAAGATAGGACTCTGAAAACTCTGAAAACATCACAGACAGTGGGACTCGGGTGTTACACCCATTGTAGACAGTCATGACTCACAGAGTTATTTTCAGAGGAGATACTTGATTTATATTTAAGTGTGAAAAATCACACATAAAGACTTTAAGATGCTCCAAAAGAAGAAAACTGAGAGATCGATCCGAGGTAAAGACGAGTGTGTCTCACCTTCCCACTCGATGGATGTACGACTCTATGGTTGCGGGGAAATCAAAGTTGATGACGTTGGCAACATTTTGGAAATCCACCCCTCTGGAGACGCCGAACTCTTTGTCCTTAGTCCTTTAAGAAAACAAAAAAAAAGTAGGATTTCAGAAAACCTTTAAATGAAACAAAGTCAGCTTCCAGAGAGCTCTCCTTCTACTCACTTCCTGTCTCTCGCTGCGCTCTTCTTCTTCTTCCCTTTGCCCGACGTCGTCTGCGGAGCGGCCGTGGGGTCGGCCAAACTCTGCTCGTCCGTGGCGATGATGTAGTCGTAAAATCCCTGATTGAACTGAGTGATGATGTGACACCTGCAGCACGAGTAAATAACCAGAAGAAGAAGTCATTTGTATTTATTGTAGAGGTTTTAAAGGATCTGTCGTTTGATGAAGATGAACGTCATCATTAAATAAACATCAGAGGTCAAACAGACTCCCAAGGAGGTCAGGAGGCAGACGAAGAGGAAGAGTGAGTCAGAATATGTTCTGTTAAAAAAGCAATATGTACAAACGATAATTATTTGACGATATCTGAAGCCTATATATTCATTTTCTACGGGATAAAGATCTGTCACATATTTTGAGTTAGGCTGGTAAAGAGTTGGTAAAGTCTGTAATTTTGGTCGTTTTCGCAGAAACTGTTCGCGGGCAGAATATTTGTGATTAACAAATCATCTATGGCAATGTACTCCCTTTGGGTATTCTTTTAAATTTTGTATTATCATATTTTACTTCCCCCTTATTTTATAAATGTGCATATATATATATATTTTTCCCTTATAATTTATTTAATTGCAAGTCTTGAAAAAATGTTTAAAACTCAATAAACAAATTGTTTAAAAGCAATATGTAACTCTGTATGTGTGAAACCAGCGTTAGATGCAGCAGTAAAATATCTTTTTATCTATAAAGCCCTCACTGGAAAGCTTCCATCATATATCACCTCCTTGTTACATCTGAACCTCGGTCCATTTTTAACCCGCTCGAGAGAGAGAGAGGCTGCTTCTCCAGGTTCCTCATGCCAGGACTGACCTGGGGAAAACTGCTTTTAGTGTTAGTGCTGCAAACTCCTGGAACATTTTACAACAGGACCTGAACTTGAGCACTTTTATCCCTTATGGGCACTTTAGAAATATTATTTTTAACCGCCCAATACCTGACTGTAACTGTTTTATTTTAATTACTGACTTATCACTGTAGTAATTTCAAGCTATATATGTATATATTTTATTGTTCTTATTGCTCTTTTATTGATTTTATTTTCTGTAGTAGCTTTATCTCATTTCTCGTTGTTTATTTATGTATGTTTTCTCGACATCATTGTAAATGAGGGTCGCCCTCAATGATCTCTCCGAGAACTTAAATAAAGGTTGATGATGATGGAAAGATGTTTCTGGTAGTAAGGAACTGTAACGTCGTCAGGGAAAAAGGAGTTCTCACCTGGAATGGACGGGGAGCTCCGAGTTCAGCACACAGGCGGGAATCCCAAACTGCTCCAGGAACAGTTTGAGTCTGTAGCTTCTCTCCACGGCGCCCACAAACACCAGCGTCTTCCCCTGAACCAGCCGCAGCCGCAGCAGCGTGTAGATCAGCAGGAACTTGTCCTCCTCCTCACACTTGATGCTGTACTGCTGCAGCTGGCTGCTGTCGGGCAGCTGGGAGCCCTGCAGCTTCAGGATCACCTGAGAGAACACAAAACACCAACGTGAACCACTCTTCTTCTGCAGAAAGTTTAGCCCTTTAACTCATCAACTCTCAGCTTTCAGGACACTCAGCCTGATTCTTTCAGGAGGAGATTATCTGTATCAAACGCACCCAAACAAAGTATTCTGTTAGATTTAGATGTTTGAGGACGAGTCTGCAGTAATGGTGAGTTTTTCCCCGTGTTAATATCAGTAAGACATATAAAGGGATGTTAGAAACAAAATTAGAAAGTGCCGACTGAGGCGAGCAGTTAAGAGCACAAAGCGGAGAAACCAGCTAAACATAAACAAGGTCATTACACCTCTCACACTCGCTCGATGCGTTCACACATCTCCTCACCCTGACTTCTACAATTCACTGAGCAGACTCTTTCATCCAAAGCGACGTACATCAGAGAGTAAGAACAACACAAGCAAGGATCTAGAAAAAAGGGAACAATGTGAGTAAGAGCAAACGATCAGCTTTGAGTCTGATTGGACACACAGGTGCTGATAGGAAGTGACCAGAGGCAAAGCACAACATTGAGGGCAGTTCTTGAGAGCTCTAATCAGTATAGAAACCATCTTATAAGTCGTCATTATCAAACAAAAACCATCGTCACAACCATCATCATCATCAATAATATGGAGACCATCATCATTAAGTTAGTAGGTATTCATGAAAGAGCTGGGTCTTTAGCTTTTTCTTAAAGGTGCAGAGGGACTCTGCAGATCACATGGAGTTTGGAAGTTCATTCCACCACCGGGGGGCGACAGAGGAGAAGAGTCTAGTCAGAGACTTAGGACCCTGTTGTGAAGGTTGGATCAGACGCCTTTCATTGGCAGACTTCACAAATACTTTTTACAGACGGGGCTGGCAGGTCGAAAGAGTCGGCCGTATACGTTCACACACGCTCCACAGCTGGAGAATGTTGACTTAGACTTTCTTTCTTTATTGTCATTCAAACTTGTACTTTACAGAGCAGATAAGAACAAAATTTCGTTGCATTTGGCTCGTTGTAGTGCAGGATAAAAAACAGCAGCATGTATTTACATATAAAAATAAAAATAAGGTGCAGATATAAATAGATATAAAAAGAAAAGCTATGAGAGGAGTGCAGCAAAGAATGTTTATGTCTCTCACTAAGAATCAAAATGTGAACATTACCGGGTTGTGTAGCAGCAGCTCCTTTAAGGCCTGAACATCCTCAGTGAGAGTGGCCGACATCAGGAACGACTGGTAGATATTCGGCAGGTGACTGAAATCAAAACACAAAACAGGTGGGTTTAAAGGTAGAGTCAGCAGCATGTTCCTTCAAAATAAAATACAGACTTCTCCTTCAAAATAAAATACAGATTTATCCTGAAGTAAAGGTAGAGTCAGCAGCATGTTCCTTCAAAATAAAATACAGACTTCTCCTTCAAAATAAAATACAGATTTATCCTAAAGTAAAGGTAGAGTCAGCAGCATGTTCCTTCAAAATAAAATACAGACTTCTCCTTCAAAATAAAATACAGATTTATCCTAAAGTAAAGGTAGAGTCGGCAGCTTGTTCCTTCAAAATAAAATACAGACTTCTCCTTCAAAATAAAATACAGATTCATCCTAAAGTGAAGCTGCTCCATTGTCCCTTCTGGGCCTCTGTACATGTGAGGTGGTGACTGTGTCTGCAGAGACTCTGTCCTCTGACTGGATTTTACTGTTCTGATTTGTTCTGGTTGACTCGGGACGTTTCTGGGGGCGGAGCTGGTGTGTTTCCTCCAGCCAATGACAGCGCAGCAGGTGAGTTTAGGAGTGGATACTATTCAGTGATTGGACGAGATTCAAAGCGGTGAATATGACGGACGTGGACGTAGCAGCAAAGAAGAGAAACTATAATGAGAGTGAGGAGAAACACCAAGTGGATAAAGATCGTTCTAAAACGAGGGTGAACCTTGTGTTGGACGTGGAGTTGATCTACTTCCTGTTGGACAGACACAAAACGAAGTGTGAGTTCTCACCATAACAAGTTCTTCAGATCGGCCTCGAAGCCAAAAGAGAAGAGCAGGTCGGCCTCGTCTACGACCAGCATCTCCAGCGACGAGTGCAGGAGAAGGTTCTGGGCGTTCAGGTGGGCGAGAACACGAGACGGTGTCCCAACGACCACGTCCGGCTTCTCCATTAAGATCGGCCTGTTCAGACAGAAAAGACAACAAACTTCTTATCGATCAGAAAATATGCCACGTTGATTTTGCGATCATGATTTTGGTTTAAAGCAATAAACATCAGCCTGACCTCTGTGCTGATAGGTCGGCTGTCCCGGAGATATCGGCGACTCGGACGTCCCTCGAGCAGAACGCCGTCAGCTGTCTGATCATCGTCTGCACCTGATGGCCGAGCTCTTTGGTCGGCACCAGAATCAGCGCCCGTACATCCTGCTCGCGAACACTCTGAATATATCGACAAAGGACGAGGAAAAGGTCGATGATAATTAACGTCTACACATCATCGATGTTGAACAGATTTCACACACAGTTGTTTCTGTTTCCTCCTCACCTGCTTGGAGGCCAGGATCCGCTGTATGACGGGGAGGGCATAAGCAGCCGTCTTTCCTGATCCGGTCCGAGCTCGGGCCAGAAGGTCTTTCCCCTCCAGAGCTAAAGGGATGGCCTTCTCCTGGATCAACGTGGGCTGGGACCAACCCAGATCTGCGACCGCCTACATCACGATAACAGCAAGAGAGCGAAGCTTCAAGGTGCTGATAACCATTATTCATGAGGTGGTAAACATAATACGCCTGAATCTGGGAGTCTCACTGGTCGGGTTCTTCAACCTTGAATATCATCACAGATTATTCTGCACTTTCTTGACCATGCATCTTTTATTTTTTATTGAAGACAGGCTTCAAAAACAGCTCCTGAAAAAAGGAAGGGACTACTGCAAAAATATGTTTATCTCTGGTTCTGGTATGGGTCGTTTGGAGAGTTTCCCTTCATGACATCACAAAGGGCAGTAGCCCCTCCCCCCGGTGGGTGACACTCCCACAGCTAGGTGTTTGTTCTGCCCTCTTAGGAATTTATCAGGAATTTAACCTTTTAAATGCCAGAATCATGTAATCAAACTGGCATTTAAAGTTTAATTCCTGATTAATACTCAATATTTTGGGCACGCTGGTGACGCAATGGTTAGAGCGCGCGTCCCATGTGTTGAGACTCTCGTCTCGAGCGGGAGGCCCGGGTTCAATTCCACCCGTGGCCCCTTTCCACATGTCATTCCCCGCTCTCTCTCTCTGGTTTCTGACTCTATCCACTGTCCTCTCTCTCTCCCTGGTTTCTGACTCTATCCACTGTCCTCTCTCTCTCTGGTTTCAGACTCTATCCACTGTCCTCTCTCTCTCTCTGGTTTCAGACTCTATCCACTGTCCTCTCTCTCTCTGGTTTCTGACTCTATCCACTGTCCTCTCTCTCTCTGGTTTCTGACTCTATCCACTGTCCTCTCTCTCTCTGGTTTCTGACTCTATCCACTGTCCTCTCTCTCTCTGGTTTCAGACTCTATCCACTGTCCTCTCTCTCTCTGGTTTCTGACTCTATCCACTGTCCTCTCTCTCTGGTTTCTGACTCTATCCACTGTCCTCTCTCTCTCTCTCTCTGGTTTCAGACTCTATCCACTGTCCTCTCTCGCTGGTTTCTGACTCTATCCACTGTCCTCTCTCTCTGGTTTCTGACTCTATCCACTGTCCTCTCTCTCTGGTTTCTGACTCTATCCACTGTCCTCTCTCTCTCTGGTTTCAGACTCTATCCACTGTCCTCTCTCTCTCTCTCTCTGGTTTCTGACTCTATCCACTGTCCTCTCTCTCTCTGGTTTCTGACTCTATCCACTGTCCTCTCTCTCTGGTTTCAGACTCTATCCACTGTCCTCTCTCTCTCTGGTTTCAGACTCTATCCACTGTCCTCTCTCTCTCTCTGGTTTCAGACTCTATCCACTGTCCTCTCTCTCTCTGGTTTCTGACTCTATCCACTGTCCTCTCTCTCTCTCTGGTTTCTGACTCTATCCACTATCCTCTCTCTCTCTCTGGTTTCAGACTCTATCCACTGTCCTCTCTCTCTCTCTGTTTTCTGACTCTATCCACTGTCCTCTCTCTCTCTCTGGTTTCTGACTCTATCCACTGTCCTCTCTCTGGTTTCTGACTCTATCCACTGTCCTCTCTCTCTCTCTCTCTGGTTTCAGACTCTATCCACTGTCCTCTCTCTCTCTCTGGTTTCTGACTCTATCCACTGTCCTCTCTCTCTCTCTGGTTTCAGACTCTATCCACTGTCCTCTCTCTCTCTCTGGTTTCAGACTCTATCCACTGTCCTCTCTCTCTCTCTGGTTTCTGACTCTATCCACTGTCCTCTCTCTCTCTCTGGTTTCTGACTCTATCCACTGTCCTCTCTCTCTCTCTGGTTTCTGACTCTATCCACTGTCCTCTCTCTCTCTCTGGTTTCAGACTCTATCCACTGTCCTCTCTCTCTCTGGTTTCAGACTCTATCCACTGTCCTCTCTCTCTCTCTCTGGTTTCAGACTCTATCCACTGTCCTCTCTCTCTGGTTTCAGACTCTATCCACTGTCCTCTCTCTCTGGTTTCTGACTCTATCCACTGTCCTCTCTCTCTGGTTTCTGACTCTATCCACTGTCCTCTCTCTCTCTCTGGTTTCAGACTCTATCCACTGTCCTCTCTCTCTGGTTTCAGACTCTATCCACTGTCCTCTCTCTCTGGTTTCTGACTCTATCCACTGTCCTCTCTCTCTGGTTTCTGACTGTATCCACTGTCCTCTCTCTCTGGTTTCTGACTCTATCCACTGTCCTCTCTCTCTGGTTTCAGACTCTATCCACTGTCCTCTCTCTCTCTGGTTTCAGACTCTATCCACTGTCCTCTCTCTCTCTGGTTTCTGACTCTATCCACTGTCCTCTCTCTCTCTCTGGTTTCTGACTCTATCCACTGTCCTCTCTCTCTGGTTTCTGACTCTATCCACTGTCCTCTCTCTCTGGTTTCAGACTCTATCCACTGTCCTTTCTCTCTCTCTCTCTCTCTCTGGTTTCAGACTCTATCCACTGTCCTCTCTCTCTCTCTCTCTCTCTCTCTCTGGTTTCAGACTCTATCCACTGTCCTCTCTCTCTCTCTCTCTCTCTGGTTTCAGACTCTATCCACTGTCCTCTCTCTCTCTGGTTTCAGACTCTATCCACTGTCCTCTCTCTCTCTCTGGTTTCTGACTCTATCCACTGTCCTCTCTCTCTCTCTGGTTTCAGACTCTATCCACTGTCCTCTCTCTCTCTGGTTTCAGACTCTATCCACTGTCCTCTCTCTCTCTGGTTTCTGACTCTATCCACTGTCCTCTCTCTCTCTGGTTTCAGACTCTATCCACTGTCCTCTCTCTCTCTCTGGTTTCTGACTCTATCCACTGTCCTCTCTCTCTCTCTGGTTTCAGACTCTATCCACTGTCCTCTCTCTCTCTCTGGTTTCTGACTCTATCCACTGTCCTCTCTCTCTCTCTGGTTTCAGACTCTATCCACTATCCTCTCTCTCTCTCTCTGGTTTCAGACTCTATCCACTGTCCTCTCTCTCTCTCTGGTTTCAGACTCTATCCACTGTCCTCTCTCTCTCTCTGGTTTCAGACTCTATCCACTATCCTCTCTCTCTCTCTGGTTTCAGACTCTATCCACTATCCTCTCTCTCTCTCTGGTTTCAGACTCTATCCACTGTCCTCTCTCTCTCTCTGGTTTCAGACTCTATCCACTATCCTCTCTCTCTCTCTGGTTTCAGACTCTATCCACTATCCTCTCTCTCTCTCTGGTTTCAGACTCTATCCACTGTCCTCTCTCTCTCTCTGGTTTCAGACTCTATCCACTGTCCTCTCTCTCTCTCTGGTTTCAGACTCTATCCACTGTCCTCTCTCTCTCTCTGGTTTCAGACTCTATCCACTGTCCTCTCTCTCTCTCTGGTTTCAGACTCTATCCACTGTCCTCTCTCTCTCTCTGGTTTCAGACTCTATCCACTGTCCTCTCTCTCTCTCTGGTTTCTGACTCTATCCACTATCCTCTCTCTCTCTCTGGTTTCAGACTCTATCCACTATCCTCTCTCTCTCTCTGGTTTCAGACTCTATCCACTGTCCTCTCTCTCTCTCTGGTTTCTGACTCTATCCACTATCCTCTCTCTCTCTCTGGTTTCAGACTCTATCCACTATCCTCTCTCTCTGGTTTCTGACTCTATCCAGTATCCTCTCTCTCTCTCTGGTTTCAGACTCTATCCACTATCCTCTCTCTCTGGTTTCAGACTCTATCCACTGTCCTCTCTCTCTCTCTGGTTTCAGACTCTATCCACTGTCCTCTCTCTCTCTCTGGTTTCAGACTCTATCCACTATCCTCTCTCTCTCTCTGGTTTCAGACTCTATCCACTATCCTCTCTCTCTCTCTGGTTTCAGACTCTATCCACTGTCCTCTCTCTCTCTGGTTTCAGACTCTATCCACTGTCCTCTCTCTCTCTGGTTTCTGACTCTATCCACTGTCCTCTCTCTCTCTCTGGTTTCTGACTCTATCCACTATCCTCTCTCTCTCTCTGGTTTCAGACTCTATCCACTGTCCTCTCTCTCTCTCTGGTTTCAGACTCTATCCACTATCCTCTCTCTCTCTCTGGTTTCTGACTCTATCCACTGTCCTCTCTCTCTCTCTGGTTTCAGACTCTATCCACTATCCTCTCTCTCTCTCTGGTTTCAGACTCTATCCACTGTCCTCTCTCTCTCTGGTTTCAGACTCTATCCACTGTCCTCTCTCTCTCTGGTTTCTGACTCTATCCACTGTCCTCTCTCTCTCTCTGGTTTCTGACTCTATCCACTGTCCTCTCTCTCTGGTTTCTGACTCTATCCACTGTCCTCTCTCTCTGGTTTCAGACTCTATCCACTGTCCTTTCTCTCTCTCTCTCTCTCTCTGGTTTCAGACTCTATCCACTGTCCTCTCTCTCTCTCTCTCTCTCTCTGGTTTCAGACTCTATCCACTGTCCTCTCTCTCTCTCTCTCTCTCTCTCTCTGGTTTCAGACTCTATCCACTGTCCTCTCTCTCTCTGGTTTCTGACTCTATCCACTGTCCTCTCTCTCTCTCTCTCTCTCTCTCTGGTTTCAGACTCTATCCACTGTCCTCTCTCTCTCTGGTTTCAGACTCTATCCACTGTCCTCTCTCTCTCTCTGGTTTCTGACTCTATCCACTGTCCTCTCTCTCTCTCTGGTTTCAGACTCTATCCACTGTCCTCTCTCTCTCTGGTTTCAGACTCTATCCACTGTCCTCTCTCTCTCTGGTTTCTGACTCTATCCACTGTCCTCTCTCTCTCTGGTTTCAGACTCTATCCACTGTCCTCTCTCTCTCTCTGGTTTCTGACTCTATCCACTGTCCTCTCTCTCTCTCTGGTTTCAGACTCTATCCACTGTCCTCTCTCTCTCTCTGGTTTCTGACTCTATCCACTGTCCTCTCTCTCTCTCTGGTTTCAGACTCTATCCACTATCCTCTCTCTCTCTCTCTCTCTCTCTGGTTTCAGACTCTATCCACTGTCCTCTCTCTCTCTCTGGTTTCAGACTCTATCCACTGTCCTCTCTCTCTCTCTGGTTTCAGACTCTATCCACTATCCTCTCTCTCTCTCTGGTTTCAGACTCTATCCACTGTCCTCTCTCTCTCTCTGGTTTCAGACTCTATCCACTATCCTCTCTCTCTCTCTGGTTTCAGACTCTATCCACTATCCTCTCTCTCTCTCTGGTTTCAGACTCTATCCACTGTCCTCTCTCTCTCTCTGGTTTCAGACTCTATCCACTGTCCTCTCTCTCTCTCTGGTTTCAGACTCTATGCACTGTCCTCTCTCTCTCTCTGGTTTCAGACTCTATCCACTGTCCTCTCTCTCTCTCTGGTTTCAGACTCTATCCACTGTCCTCTCTCTCTCTCTCTGGTTTCAGACTCTATCCACTGTCCTCTCTCTCTCTCTGGTTTCTGACTCTATCCACTATCCTCTCTCTCTCTCTGGTTTCAGACTCTATCCACTATCCTCTCTCTCTCTGGTTTCAGACTCTATCCACTGTCCTCTCTCTCTGGTTTCTGACTCTATCCACTGTCCTCTCTCTCTCTCTGGTTTCTGACTCTATCCACTATCCTCTCTCTCTCTCTGGTTTCAGACTCTATCCACTGTCCTCTCTCTCTGGTTTCTGACTCTATCCACTATCCTCTCTCTCTCTCTGGTTTCAGACTCTATCCACTGTCCTCTCTCTCTCTCTGGTTTCTGACTCTATCCACTATCCTCTCTCTCTGGTTTCAGACTCTATCCACTGTCCTCTCTCTCTCTGGTTTCAGACTCTATCCACTGTCCTCTCTCTCTCTCTCTGGTTTCAGACTCTATCCACTGTCCTCTCTCTCTCTCTGGTTTCAGACTCTATCCACTGTCCTCTCTCTCTCTGGTTTCAGACTCTATCCACTGTCCTCTCTCTCTCTCTGGTTTCTGACTCTATCCACTGTCCTCTCTCTCTCTCTGGTTTCAGACTCTATCCACTGTCCTCTCTCTCTCTGGTTTCTGACTCTATCCACTGTCCTCTCTCTCTCTCTGGTTTCAGACTCTATCCACTGTCCTCTCTCTCTCTCTGGTTTCAGACTCTATCCACTGTCCTCTCTCTCTCTGGTTTCTGACTCTATCCACTGTCCTCTCTCTCTCTCTGGTTTCTGACTCTATCCACTGTCCTCTCTCTCTCTCTGGTTTCTGACTCTATCCACTGTCCTCTCTCTCTCTGGTTTCTGACTCTATCCACTGTCCTCTCTCTCTCTGGTTTCAGACTCTATCCACTGTCCTCTCTCTCTCTCTGGTTTCTGACTCTATCCACTGTCCTCTCTCTCTCTGGTTTCTGACTCTATCCACTGTCCTCTCTCTCTCTGGTTTCAGACTCTATCCACTGTCCTCTCTCTCTCTCTGGTTTCAGACTCTATCCACTGTCCTCTCTCTCTCTCTGGTTTCAGACTCTATCCACTGTCCTCTCTCTCTCTGGTTTCTGACTCTATCCACTGTCCTCTCTCTCTCTCTGGTTTCTGACTCTATCCACTGTCCTCTCTCTCTCTCTGGTTTCTGACTCTATCCACTGTCCTCTCTCTCTCTGGTTTCTGACTCTATCCACTGTCCTCTCTCTCTCTGGTTTCAGACTCTATCCACTGTCCTCTCTCTCTCTCTGGTTTCAGACTCTATCCACTGTCCTCTCTCTCTCTGGTTTCTGACTCTATCCACTGTCCTCTCTCTCTCTCTGGTTTCAGACTCTATCCACTGTCCTCTCTCTCTCTCTGGTTTCTGACTCTATCCACTGTCCTCTCTCTCTCTCTGGTTTCTGACTCTATCCACTGTCCTCTCTCTCTCTCTGGTTTCAGACTCTATCCACTGTCCTCTCTCTCTCTGGTTTCTGACTCTATCCACTGTCCTCTCTCTCTCTGGTTTCAGACTCTATCCACTGTCCTCTCTCTCTCTCTGGTTTCAGACTCTATCCACTGTCCTCTCTCTCTCTCTGGTTTCTGACTCTATCCACTGTCCTCTCTCTCTCTCTGGTTTCAGACTCTATCCACTGTCCTCTCTCTCTCTGGTTTCTGACTCTATCCACTGTCCTCTCTCTCTCTGGTTTCAGACTCTATCCACTGTCCTCTCTCTCTCTCTGGTTTCTGACTCTATCCACTGTCCTCTCTCTCTCTCTGGTTTCTGACTCTATCCACTGTCCTCTCTCTCTCTGGTTTCAGACTCTATCCACTGTCCTCTCTCTCTCTGGTTTCAGACTCTATCCACTGTCCTCTCTCTCTCTCTCTCTGGTTTCTGACTCTATCCACTGTCCTCTCTCTCTCTGGTTTCAGACTCTATCCACTGTCCTCTCTCTCTCTGGTTTCAGACTCTATCCACTGTCCTCTCTCTGCATTAAAAGCCCAAAAATAAATCTTTAAAAAAAATAAAAAAATAAAACCTCAATATTTGATAGTTTAGAGCAGGGCTGGAGTCTTTTAAGAGATGTCTGAATAGAGACACTTATCCATCCAGCCTGTATTTTGTGATACAGCCTGTAAGGTCATTGTCATTATTATTATTATTATTATTATTATCTTATTACCAAACTCTTGTTCAATCAGTTCGACAGTGATAATGTTAACACTTAAACACTGGACTCAACGAATAAAAAATAAAATAAATAACATTTTAGGTCTTTTTTTCCTTCACATTACAGCTGCTTTAAGACTGAAGTCCAGCCGTGTTTACTTCGACTTTTCTTCACTTTAACTCGTTTTTTATTCTCAAGCTGCTGATTCAACGATTGGTTGAAAGTTTATTTCACATTTCTGCGACATGTTAGTTCAAACTTACCTTTAAAAGACGGTCGTCAATGCCCATTTCATGAAACTGAACCCTGTCCGCAGCCATCTCTTCGCCTCACTACGGGCACACGTGCGTCGCAAGAATTGTACGTCATGTTGCCTTCAAGTACCTTCTGTCAAAGTAGGTGTTTATGTTTTACGCTTTTTCTCTGGTCCTTACAAATCCAGAGCATTCAGGAGCAGAATCTAAAGTTAGAAGGAGGACATACTGGCTGCTGCATTGTTGTCAGAGAAGCCAGCACTTCAACATAGCATGTTTCCTTAATGTCTGATCATATAGTAAGATACCTTTATCATTTAATTCAGTAGATATCTTACAGTTTGGACCTTTAAGTTCAGATTGTGTCATACGAATGGAGAATTAAAACACCAGATGAGTAAACAATAAATAATATAAAGAATAACACCCACAACAGCCACTTTTTGTTAACTGCTTACTAAGAAGAAATGCTTTGTTTGAAAAGCGAAAGTTCCACAGCATCACTTGAACGCACCGCGTAGCGAGCTTGTTTACACGTTTTCCCGCCCAATGAGAACGCGTTTCATGATTTGTCCAGTAGATGGCGACAAGCGGCCACAACTGACTGAACGTTAACGTTGAGAATGATCATCATTTTTTAATTAAATATATTT
Organism: Labrus bergylta; assembly: GCF_963930695.1. Taxonomy (NCBI): domain Eukaryota; kingdom Metazoa; phylum Chordata; class Actinopteri; order Labriformes; family Labridae; genus Labrus; species Labrus bergylta. The sequence goes on from NC_089211.1 coordinate 26,394,011, forward strand.
AAATAATCTGAATTACTGAATTATTATCACAACTAAAGACCCGGCAGGGCTCTTTAAAGTGAGCTGAGCGTGTTTGCCGCTGTTTGTTGTTCTTGATTGAGGACTTGTTGAGAAGAAGACGGTGAAGATGTCTGAGGGAAGCTGAGCTCCATCATCATCATCTGAGCCAACATGGCCGCGGAGGAGCTCGCCCTGTAGCACCACAGAGACGCGGAATAAAACAACACAGGTAAATAAAACAAACATGGAGGCTTCAGGGAGCGGGAAATACTGAGGCTGGGTGTTTTTATTTTATATGTTAAGAGGAGCGTTGCCTCAGTCACAGGGCGACTAATGCTCCCCAACATGGAGCTACAGGTAAAATGTGTTGTTATCAAATAATAGTGACCGTTATAGAGTCACCTGAACGCATCATTTGTTTTTCAACCGTTTTATTCTCCTTCTTTCTCATCGTTCTTTGCTTTAATATTTAATAAGGACGAATAATACGTCATATTTCATACCATCTTTTATTGATATTTTAATTGTTATTATTTTATTAAATTATAAAAACAGTATTAAAATAATAAAATAAAATAATTAATCAAAAAAATAATAAAAATTTAATAATTTAATAATAAAATTAAATAGTTCAAATTCAAATTCAAATTCTTAAAAGTATAAATTAATTTATTATCATTATTATTTTATTTTTTTACAGATGAAATGGCGTTTATGTCCCGGTTCTCCCGGTCCCGGAGCAGCTCCAGATCCCCGAACCGAAAAGACTCCGAGCGAGGAACCCCGATCCTGACCGTATCCGAGCTGGAGAGGCTCCTCTGCACGGGAAAAACAGCGTGCAACCATGCAGACGAAGTGTGGCCGAGGCTTTATATCGGAGATCAGTGAGTTAATATGATAGTTAAACTCACCTGGAATACTTGACAAATATAGTTCTGAAGTTGATGTACTTAAAATAGGGGAGACTGGGGACAGGTGCAACAGTAACCGCCAACACTGTTTTTAGCGGCCATGTTTCTAGAAGTTTCTCCATTCAAACCTCACATTTACATTTCAGAAAATCTTTATAGCCTATACATTTTTTAAATCCTGTAACCAAGCCAACCAGCTACTCGAATACTTTGATTTGACATTTAATTAGCTTTTTACGTCTTACCTGTTGTTTCATTAAGTAAAGGTAATTAAAAAAAAAAATTTCCCCTGCAGAGATATCGCGTCAGACCGACGTGAGCTCGGCAAACTCGGCATCACGCACATCCTGAACTGTGCTCAGAGCAAATGGCGCGGTGGAGCCGAGTACTACGCCGGGATGAACATCACGTACCACGGCATCGAGGCCCACGACTCCCCGACCTTCGACATGAGCGTCAACTTCTACCCTGCGGCCGAGTTCATCCATAAAGCTCTCACAAGCGGAGGTCAGTCTGAAGAAGATGACGTGAATACGCATCAATTTATCCTTTATGACCCTCAAACAACAACGAAGTAAGTTCATAAATACGCTGCAAAGATTTAAAGAAAAGCAGCGGGCCGTCCCCACCAACGATCCAGAGGAACGTCTGAGAGCTCAGGAGCTCCCAGGAGAATATGTGGTTAGTTTGAGGATGAATCTTTAAGGTCAGGTAGCGTGCACTCGGGGTCATGACGGTGCGTTTGTTAGTATTTAATACTGATATGGCGGTCATATTTCTGGGCTTGCGTCTTGGGGCACTGGTGGGACAGTGGTTAGTACGCGTGTCCCATGTACGGAGGCTGTGGTCTTCCAGGCGGCCGGCCCGGGTTAGAATCCGAACTGTGGCTCCTTTCCCACATGTCATTCCCCTCTCTCACTCTCTCTCTCTCACTGATTTCTTACACTGGATGTTACAGTAATTAAAATGTGTTTTTAATTAATTAATTCTTTTGTTTTGTGTTGACAACAAAAGAGACGTTTGCTTCTTAAATCGAGTCATCTAAAGTATGAAACTGTGTCGTCTCTTTGCTGTGCGGTGACTCTGTGTCTGAGATCTGAGAGGAACACCTTCACGTCCCTGGAGGATTTTTAAAAAGCCTCTCTGAACTGTGAGGACGTTTCTCCTGTCAGTGAATATGACGGACGTGGACGTAGCAGCAAAGAAGAGAAAATATAATGAGAGTGAGGAGAAACGAGGGTGAACCTTGTGTTGTCTTTTACCCGTGGACGTGGAGTTGATCTACTTCCTGTTGGACAGGAAGGTGACAAACACCGGCGGTTAGCTTGTGCTAGCGTGCGTTAGCTTGCAGTGTAGGTACAAGCAGTAAAATGTACACACTACGTCCTGCAGGGGGCGGGGCTTCTGGAGGAGGAGGGGCCCAGTTTGAAGTTTGTGTGTCCAAGCTGCAACTCCACCTTTAAAACTTCTGTGAGGAAATATTAGTTCTTGATTTAAGCTCATGTTGTGTGTGTGTGTGTGTGTGTGTGTGTGTGTGTGTGTGCGTGCGTGCGTGCGTGCGTGCGTGCGTGCGTGCGTGCGTGCGTGCGTGCGTGTGTGTGGTTGCAGGTAAGGTGTTAGTCCACTGCACGGTGGGGGTGAGCCGCTCGGCGACTCTTGTTCTGGCGTACCTGATGATCAGACAGAACCTGACGCTGGTTGAGGCGATCAAAACTGTGAAGGACCACCGAGGAGTCATCCCCAACCGAGGCTTTCTCCGGCAGCTCAACGGCCTGGACGGCATCCTGAGAGAGAGCCGTAAGACGTCCCCGCAGAGCTGAAAACCCCCCTCAACACACACACACACACACACACACACACACACACACACACACACACACACACACACACACACACACACTCACACACACACACACACACCTGGAGGTAGCAGCTAGCGAGATAATGGCGCCACACTGGTTTCTGAGACCAGAACTCTGTAGCAGCATGCGATTGCAGCGTTCGGCTGATATCTTAACATTTAAAATGTATTTTTGTGATTAAGTAATTTTTAATTATTTGTGTAATGTTTGAGCCTCTGAAAAACACGAGCACTTGACGGTTAAACTCCGGAGAAAGCTTTCAGGACGGATTCATAAAATCAAAACCTGAACAGAAACCAAAAAATATATCATAACATTTTTATTCTGGGATATAGAGCGGAAACATGTGTCCCTTATATCGAGGTGTTAATCCAGCTTCAAACTGATTTAGTGGCGGGCTACACTGTGTGGTGCTGCGATGATGTCATGCTATTATGTAGCTGATGCGTCTGTAGCCATCCGACTTACACTCGGCTTTCCAAGTAAGGGGACGGTCAACAAAGTTTGTTTCTGACAATAAAGTCAGGGTTGGTCATTTCCTCCAGATCCACTTCTTCAGATTCTGGTGTAAATTGTCTTTAGGTCCTGACAGAAATTAATAACTCATGTTCTCTGAAAAAGGAACAAAGAAAATCCATCATCTGTATCAGTTTGTAAGTCTGTAAAAACTTTGACCAATGTCTGCCACGAGGTACCAATCTGATGAACCAATCAGACGCCTCCCTGTCTCCCTGCTCGCTCTCTACCTCTTGCGTGCTCTAGCTCACACTCAAAGAGCGTCACCGATGACTTTAGGAGTTTAAACTGTGAGTTTACTGACCGCTGAATGAGACATGAGACGACGTAGTTTCTACACAATGACAGAGATGAGCTGAGGTCCACTTCTGGAGCATGTAAGTGAGGGGGCGTGGCTTATGAGGGAGCACCGAGGGGAGGGGGAGCAGACGAAGCACTGAGGGAAAGCTACTTTCAGAATCATGCTAGTTTTGGATAAATTACCAACCCTGACTTTAACTCATTCCTTCTTTTCTCTCTTTTTGTTTCAGGAAAAACCTTCTTTCAATATTTAAAAATGGCGTCAGTATATTTAGAGGTCTTTCGGTTTAATGTACGTACAACATGGAGGTTATTTCACAAAAGTCTTAAATTAATTTAGTTAACAGGATATTGTGCTCACATAGAAGAGGATTCTCCTCCCCTTGTTGTAGTGTTTGCAGGTCTTCTCCCAGAGTACTTTTTTATATTCAGCAAGTGTCATTAAGAACAACTCACACTAGTTGTAGCCCAGGTCTGAACCAGCACAGTTATGTAGCCTGTTGGTTAAAATACGACAGAGTTTTCACTCTCTGTAGTGTCGGGATATCGTCTGGATTTTGATATTCCAATATGGAAGATCTCAATATGCACTGGGTGACTGCCTCTCCGGCTCTCCATACGGAATGAATAGAAGGCATTGAGACGCTATCCGTCATCAGAACCAGCTGAGCCGTACGATAAGGGTGTGACGTCACATAAAAGCTATGAATACCGGGACAGTAGTCCAGGTTTATGACCTTACCGACCTCTAGCTTGACTTAAGTCTGAGTCTTAATTTCATCTCTTGAGACTGGGGTTCGTATCGCTGACCAGCGGCAGAGCGTGGACAATGTGAAAATCACCCCGCCTTCCCTAGAATCCAAAATCCAGTCCAAATGGTTCTTTAGAATCATCGTAGTCCGACACGACACTTAGCAACTTCTAGTCTGGTGTACGACTTCACCTTCACAGTGACTGTTAGCCGTCCGGAGTAGCACTCAAAGTGAAAGTTTAATACGGAGTATTTAGAGTAAAATACCAAAATTGTGCCGTTGCAAAAGCTACCAACTGCCGAGACGACACGAGAGTGCGGTGGTCTGTGCTGTTCGCGGGTTCCTGCAAAAGCCCGCTCTTTTGTCTCGATGTCAAATGAGGCTAACATTCTCACGCTAACAAAAAACAACAGAAGATCCGATGCTGAAATTTAAGCTAGCTTTTCCGATCCCCTCCTCTGTGTTTTATTAATGATTACCTCAAGTATCACTTTTTTGTGACTTTGTGGTGTTTGTCCGTGCTGTTTTAACGCCACTTCATGAAATAAGCGAGTGAAGGGGGGACAGTGAGGAACCCCTCCTCAGCTCACGAGCATAAACATGTAAATATCAGTTCATATGTACAGTACGAAGATGTTTAAAGGTTTAGTTAAATTCTGGGGGAACTTTACACCTTGGTGTCACTCCCGTGTCTCTTCTCAAAGTATGAGATGAGTCAGCAGGTTATTAGCTTAGCTTAGCATAGCTTAGCATTAGGACTGGAATCAGGGGGAAACAGCTAGCCTGGCTTCCTCCAGTAAACATCTTTAATCCTTATTTGTAAAAAAAAAAAAAAAAATAGGAATTTTTATGACCACTTTTTACTCGGTCTTGTCTAGTCTGGTGTACGACTTCACCTGTGTACGACAGTCAGACTGGGCGGACTCCAGATTTTAAATCAAGACCACCATTGATTGTCTATTTTTCCACGCCATCACTGTGAAGGAAAACACCTTTTTTTAAAAGAACAAGTAACTTCAGTCATTCATAATCATTTTTTCCCCCGGTTACAGCCACAACCTTCCCTGTGTTACGGTCTAACTGCGCGACTCGGTCTTGATCCCTCAATGTCTCGGCCTTGACCTACCTTGGTCTTGGTCTTGTCTCGGTCCCAATCCCTAAATGTCTCGGTCTTGACCTGCCTTGGTCTTGGTCTTGGTCTTGACTCGGTCCCAATCCCTAAATGTCTCAGCCTTGATCTGCCTAGGTCTTGGTGTTGTCTCGGTCCCAATCCCTAAATGTCTCAGCCTTGATCTGCCTAGGTCTTGGTCTTGTCTCGGTCCCAATCCCTAAATGTCTCAGCCTTGATCTGCCTTGGTCTTGGTCTTGTCTCGGTCCCAATCCCTAAATGTCTCGGTCTTGACCTGCCTTGGTCTTGGTCTTGCTCTTGACTCGGTCCCAATCCCTAAATGTCTCAGCCTTGATCTGCCTTGGTCTTGGTCTTGTCTCGGTCCCAATCCCTAAATGTCTCGGTCTTGACCTGCCTTGGTCTTGACTCGGTCTGGATCCCGAAATGTCTCGGCCTTGACCTGCCTTGGTCTTGGTCTTGACTCGGTCCCAATCCCTCAGTGTCTCGGTCTTGACCTGCCTTGGTCTTGGTCTTGTCTCGGTCCCGATCCCGATCCCTCAGTGTCTCGGTCTTGACCTGCCTTGGTCTTGGTCTTGTCTCGGTCCCGATCCCAATCCCTCAGTGTCTCGGTCTTGACCTGCCTTGGTCTTGGTCTTGTCTCGGTCCCGATCCCGATCCCTCAGTGTCTCGGTCTTGACCTGCCTTGGTCTTGGTCTTGTCTCGGTCCCGATCCCGATCCCTCAGTGTCTCGGTCTTGACCTGCCTTGGTCTTGGTCTTGTCTCGGTCTCAATCCCTAAATGTCTCGGTCTTGACCTGCCTTGGTCTTGGTCTTGTCTCGGCCTTGATCTGCCTTGGTCCTAGTCTTGTCTCGGTCCTGGTCCCTAAATGTCCCTGTCTAGACCTGCATTGGCCTTGTCTCGGTCCTGATCCTTAAATATCTCGGTCTGCCCTACCTTGGCCTCGGTCTTGTCTCGGTCCCGATCCCTAAATGTCCCGGCCTTGACCTACCTTGGCCTTGGTCTTGTCTCGGTTGTCTTGGTTACTGTGGTCTTGACTACAATACAACCAGAGCCGTGCTAGCTGTTTCTACTGCCCTCCTAGCTTCATGCTAGGCTAAGCTATTAGCAAGAGAGGCAATTATTTCCTAAACTGTCTGAACTTTTCCTTTAAAAAACTTTTTGTAATTTAGCCTTGGAAATTAAGTTTTAGCATCAAACTATCAGGACTCGACTATCATGAGTATAAAGAACAATGTGTGTAAACTTAATACTCGTTTTAATCACAGCTGGCTACTTGGGGACCAACGGACGACCCAAGAGGCCAAATTAGACCCCTGTATCGGGTACTTAGAGGAGATCCTGGATATTTTTCGATTGGCACTTTTTGTATGGTATTTGGATCAAACTGTAGAGTTACGAATCGACCCTTCAAATCTCATCTCGTTACGTCTTCTGTCAGTGAAAAGGGTCGTATTTAACTCGGACTTTACGCTGAATACAATGATGTCTTGGTGTAGCAGAATCTGCCTTTTTACTGAAGCTTTCCTCAATTTTTTCGACTAAAAACGAGGAGAAAAAACAACCGAGAAGTATATTCCTGACGGGGGTCTCGCTCCGCTACGATCTCGACCTGCGCTGTATTCAATCCGCCTGTTTTTGTATTTGTGGTTTTCCTGTGCCGTGATTGGTTGTCGGTCTCCATTCCTCTTTATATTCTTGTGATATCTTTGTTTTCTTACTTTACTCAAAAGTAAAGCCTGAATTCTTTTGAGTTTATTTTGTATCACTCTCTTCAAGGCTCGTTGAAGGAGATGTTGATGCCTTAATTCTGCGTACGTCAAATTGGTTTGAAGGTCTTTTGTTTCTGTGTTTTTATTGTGAATTACACAAACATTTGATAAATTCTGTCTCTTAATCTAAATAAAAACACTTCCCATAACTGTTGTACCTGGTTTTTATCGAGCAGCGCTACAATTTGCAGCAGTTAAAGTATTTTTTGGTCTGCTAAAGCTGTGTTTATTATTGTTAAATATTTTTAGTCAAACATTTCATTCTTAGGCATCATTTTGCTTTATATGATTAAAGGTCATATATGATGCAAAATACACTTTGCATTGCCACAGACGTCGCTCTCCCCAGCAGTGTTTTCTAGCTCCTCCTTAACCCTTTAACTTGCATTGTAACCACTCGGTTGACCTTTTTTCCGCCGCCATATGGCTGTATTTAAAACTCTGAAAACCTATCTTTGGCTGTTTATCCTCATTCACCTCATTGAATAGTGTATGTAACCCTGATTATGTCCAATAGGTGGCGCTGCTGTACATAATTATCATTGTCTTAAAACTGTGGAAAATACCGGGAGTGACTTGGCGCTGAACAGCTCCTCAGAAATCTCACAGAACAAGAGCAAACATCCGGGTAAAAAAAAAATCTTTTCACATATCATTTATACACCCTCTAACAATCATATTTTAGTTGAAGGAAATAAATTTGACAATAAAATATATATCTACGATTCCTCAGAAAACATGGTTGACCGCTCGGTTGAGTTGCCGGTCTACGCAAACGGCCTGGCTCAAGTCACTCATTTCTTATTTTTTCTCCTTTTCTAACCATTGCTACTCATTCAGTTTGTTAAATAAATTATAGATTATTTTTTAAGTTCTACTCTCTGTGATGTTTATATATGAAAAAACTAAACATTTTGTTGCAGAAATGAAAGAAATCCATTCATATCCAAAGTAACCCTAAACAGGCAACCAGCTGGTTGACCTGCATATCTGCTTCCTGATTGGGTAATCTAAAAAATATAACCTGAAATGTTGCTTAATGAAGTAGCAGGAACACAATTTTACCAACAAATAATTTTTTGCAAATGGATTTCTTAGTGTGGAAGTCAAAGGGTTAAGGAGTTCCCAAGCCCCAGGTTTTGCTTATTTTAATTTGAAGATTAAAGAACAACCAACAGGATCAAATACTTTTATTTAAATTTTTCTAACCAATGAGGTCCCTGAAGGAAAGATTACAAATTGTGACACCATGAATATAAACACAGTAAATAAAGTTTTTTTAAAACAAGAAATTGGGTTCATCCTGTGTTTTCTACAGACACTGCAGATATCTCTAAGAAGAAAGCAGGCAGTTGTTGGATTAAAGTTGTCCACAGTCGGCAATTTCAACCGTAGCTGTAGTCTTGCCTTCCCCTTTGGTGCCTTTTTTTTCCATTTTGTCTACAACATCCGTGCCCTCCACAACGCTGCCAAACACCACATGCTTCCCGTCCAGCCTGAGGAGGAAAGTCAAATATTTTAAACAACTTGACACTGTTGAACCCTAAACGAGCAATACATGGTTTATATTGGAACTCACCAGGAAGTTTTAGCCGTGCAGATGAAGAACTGGGATCCGTTGGTGTTGGGCCCTGCGTTCGCCATGGACAGTGTGTACTTACAAGTGTGCTCCAGCTGGAAGTTCTCATCAGCAAACTTCTCCCCGTAGATGGATTTGCCCCCGGTTCCATTGTGGTTGGTAAAGTCCCCGCCCTGGAACACAAATTGGGATGATAAAGCATACGTTGCAAGGGTTTTAAAATGTGTAAGCTCTGTCGAAGTCTGAAGCCGTCACTGTACCTGACACATGAATCCTGGGATGATGCGGTGAAATTTGGAGCCTTTGTAGCCAAAACCTTTCTCTCCAGTGCACAGAGCGCGGAAGTTTTCTGTAAAAGAAAGACAATTGCAAAATTTAAAGGTCAGATATTATGTAAAATCCTCTTCCCCAAGTGTCTCTAACTCTAATTTGTGTCTCTAGTCCGTCTACAAATCCCCCAATGATTAGCAAAGTCCATCCTCTCCGTCTTCTCCCTGCTCCAGTAGCCCCTCCCCCAGGTGGGTGACACTCCCACAGCTAGGTGTTTGTTCTGCCCTCTGAGTCTGCCTTCTCACCGTAAACAATAGGACATGGAGCGAGAAAGACTGAGACACCCGAGCCCTTCCAGAGAGGGGGCCAAGTCAGAAAGCGCTGATATTCAGGAAAATTCATTGCAAGTGATTGGGAGAGGGTGGTGTAGTTAATATCCTTCCACCAGTATGCAACCAGTGCAGTATCTGTGCACATATTGAAACTGTACAAAAATGCATTCATGTATTCATGGGTAAAACAAAATCTCTGCACTTTAGTAATAAATCAGGCATTTTTTATTCTCGCTGGAAGTTGCATAACAGTTACAAGACAGAGCAAACAACTCCAATTCCTGTCAACCCCTTGATGGGAATGGCCGATGCATTTTCATTTCCTGTTTATTTGTCCTCTCTCTCTCTCTCTCTCTCTCTCTCTCTCTTGTCTCTCGTACTTTATGACAGCAGCCCTGGCGCCTTTGTTTGGCTCTGAAACTGGTTCTACAGGCTCTTAAATCCGGCCTCACCCACAGAGAAGTAAAAAAAATCCCCAACCATACATGAACCTATTTTGGGTGTGTGGAAAAAACCCGGGCAGAGGCTCTGGGGTTAATACTGCATGCAGGGTTACTAATGAAGTTCACCTACCTGCAGTCTTTGGGACCACATCAGCTCGTAGCTGCAAAACACAAATCACACAAATCGATGTCAAAGATATTCTTGCAGCTTGTTTCAAACCTCAAACAAAGAGAGATAAGAAATGCTTAGTGAATAATCAAAGAATTATCCTACCTCCATTACAATCCTCCCAACCGGCGCGCGATCAATATTGATATCGAAGAAAACTTTGGGCTTTGCCATTTTCTTTGAACTAGTTGTGAGACGGAGATGAAAGAAAAGCACCTGAAGGAATCCCAGACAATGCAGAGGAGAAGTTTTTTATGTCTGTAATCATGTAGGTCTAAAGGTCGGTGGAGTAGAGGCCTGAGAACGGACCAATAGGAGAGACTAAGGGGCGGGGTTTCAAGTGAAGGGCGATCAGTGGAAGGCGGGGCGGTGACTCATCTGACAGGTTTCTGTGGTGCAGCTCAGCGTTGTGAAAGAACTCGTGTGCAGACGTGTTGGAATCAACTTCCCCAAAAGTACTGGATGAGGTTTAAAGGTCTTTATAAAGACAGATTAGAAGTGAGTTCTTTAACTTCTCTCGGAATGGAAAAGTATCGTGACTGAGAGTGGTTTAACTTAAATTCTTAATTTAAGGCTCCTGTGAGGAGATTTTCAGCAGGTTATGAAACAGACAGCAATACTGACACCACTATACCTCTGTTCACACATGCACTTGTGGACCCCTAACCCTACTCACATTAGCAAAGTTGTCCTGTACTGTGTTTTAGCACAGTTGTCCCCCCTCCCCATTCCCCCGCTGGTCTGCACTCACACCGCTCCAGGACTAACCGGGCCTGAGCATGTTTACCTCTTGTACATAAGGTCGTAATACAACACATGCATGACTTTATGTAATCATGAAGCGTGCTCAGTTTACAAGACAGACGGGCTCGAGAAAAAAAAAAGGGACCCGCAGTTGGGTCTGCGTCCACACATCAGAGAACATGACAGCTGCTTTACTTTGTGTCTTATTCTGAGTCATGTTAGTCGGATAAAGACGGAACACTCCGGGATTTCTCCAAAATGAAGGCTGTCCACGTTGTGTCCCCGTGCATGAACCTTTTCAGTTTCAGGTGGAGTGATTTGTTTACCTGATAAAAGAAAGCAGGGTCATATTTTTTTCCGAACACTACTTACAAAAACTACATGCGGCTGTGGCTCAGTTGGGAGAGTCGGTCGTCTCTCAACCAGAAGGTCGGGGGGGTTCGATCCCCAGCTCCTGCAGGCACGTCGAGACAAGACACTTAACCCCAAGTTGCCGCTGCTGCTGTGACGGTGGCGAGTAAATGTGTATGAATGGATGAGTTAATACTGACGGACTCTACTCAGCAGCCTCTACCATCAGTGTGTGAATGTGTAGGTGTGACCTGCGGGGTAAAAATACACTTCAGAAGACTGGGAACCATAACAGGACGCAAAGCGACATCGAGGTACTGCAGTGTCTAAAAGAGAGGCAAAGATCAACACCAGTGAAAGTGGAGTAAAAGTACTGATAGAGCCTCCACAGGAACAGAGAGAGATCCCTAACTCTGACAGTCAAGACAGCAGAATGATTCCAGCCGCTCGTTATTAATCAAGTCACACAGGAGGGCAGATACAGGTCCAGGCTGGTTGGAGAGGCTCGAACAGGAAGGCGCCAAAACAACTTGGATAAGCTGAATGTGAGGAAATTATCTGCAGGGCAGACACAGAAATGTGACTCAGGTTAGGAGGCGGGGGAGGGGGGGACGGTGCACCTTTTAGCTCTGCTTGGTTTCAAGGCTGTCTGAACTTCTTTTCTTGTTTGGTAGAATTGAGCCAATCAGCAAAGGCGAGTTACTAAACTTAAGTATTAAGAAGGAAGTGAAGTTGCATAACACATTAGTGTTCACACTCCACCACTTCTGTTTAAATGAACATTATGCCAAGTCTACTCAGGGCTGAGTGCACCCCACTGGGACAGTCAGGTTAAAGAGAAAGGAGGATAGAAGTACAGCGAGAAACGTGTACTTCAGATCATACCCTCCCTGCAGGTTTATGCACCAACCTACCAGCCTCTGGTGGGTAGGGCTCGACACTGATCCCAGGCACACGTCCTGCATGATTAACAGTAGCTGCGTCTCAATTCAAGGGAAGCATCCTTTAAAGGATCCTCGTTGTCTCTGTGGACCCCTGAGGCTGATCTGAAAATCTACAGATGAAGATTAGAGTTCATTAAGCTTCTGCTATTTCTTTGTATAAGTTGTATTTCAATGTTATTCTCAACATATTAAGTTTATTCTCAAAGTGCTTACTTTCTTCTCAGAACTTAAAGTCACATTAAGACGATGACAGTCATCCTAATATCACCTGAAGAAGTGTTACCTCGACACAATTTTCAAAAGAGCATATGGGATAATATGCAGGAAGGATTTCTCGCACTCCAGGTGCCACACAATCCTCTCCGCTGAGGTGGAGGTCGGAGCAGGCCGTGCATGAATGAGGACGGAGGTGGTTTAGGGGACGTCACAGTCTGATGGTGGAGGCTGGGAGTCAGGGACGTCGGGTGGTAGTAGTGACAGATCACCTCGCTGAAGGTTGGGGGAGCTCTGTCTACTCGAGAGATATGATGATAATAAAGGCTTTCTATTCTTCTGTAATCATGACCCCTTGTGGCTAAATGTGTGAACAGCAATAACATCGAAATAGACCTTACTGTTAAAGAGTGCTTAAAAAAAATAATAACGCCAACAATTTGTCATCATTAACTTGAAGAGAGACGTGGGCGTTCTTTAAAGCACAGAGTGAGCCGTCAGGGCGATTTATTTACACCAACACTTTATTCAGATTTTTGTTAAAGAGCAGACTGAGAGGTACAAAATATCACAGGATCGATATTAACACACATTCTGAGAGGGTTGACGTGAACGTGGAGGGTCGAGGAGACGTCTGACGGACTGAAGGAGCTTTGTTGCACTAATTCAGTTCCCCACAGTCGGCAATGACAACCTTGGCTTTAGGAGTGCCGCTCTTTGTGCCTTGTTTATCCATCGCCTTGACAACATCGATGCCCTCCACAACGCTGCCGAACACCACGTGCTTCCCGTTCAGCCTGCAGAGGAGAGCAGCTGATTAGCATGAGAGGGGGAACGCTCTGAAACAAGACGGAAACAGACGATGAATGAGGCAGAATGTGGGTCAGCGAGTGAGCGAGCTCACCAGTCAGTGTTGGCCGTGCAGATGAAGAACTGGGACCCGTTGGTGTTGGGCCCGGCGTTGGCCATGGACAGCGTGCCCAGGCCTTTGTGCTTCAGCTGGAAGTTCTCATCGGCGAACTTCTCCCCGAAGATGGACTTGCCTCCGGTTCCATTGTGGTTGGTAAAGTCCCCGCCCTGCAGAACAAAAAGGAACGCTCTGACTTCCAGCTCTTTTTTTTTTTTTAAACACACAACATATCATCTCGTCTTCACTGCACCTGACACATGAATTTAGGGATGACGCGGTGAAACGAGGAGCCTTTGTAGCCAAAGCCTTTCTCTCCGGTGCACAGAGCGCGGAAGTTTTCTATAAAAGAAAGACAATGTCAGTCAGTAGATGATCTTCACAACAAAATTAAGTCCTGGTTTATATCTCACTTAATGAAAGAAAGCAGTTTGTGAATTTGATCCTGTACCTAGAATACTGCTTTTTATTCTTAGCTACAGCTAGCATGACATTTGTAGTCCTGTTGCGTCTGTTTGTAGTCACCTTGCTTCTCTTTGTGCTCATTTTTCACCACCAGCACCCAAAATATCATGAATTGCTGCACGATATGCAAAGGGCCGTTTGACGCCCCTGTGACATTACTCCCTCAATCTGAATGTCCCAGAGGCGTGATGGGGGGATGAAGTGACCCCCCCGTCTATACCGTCTTCGGAGGTAGTAACAGAGGAGAGACGGGATCAGTGTGTGTGTGTGTGTGTGTGCATGCCTGACTGTGTGTATGTGGAGCTCCAATATCACGCCGCCACTGAATCAATATGACTGTACAAAGATGTGATGACGGCTGAGATAGTAGAAAAAAAGCGGTCTGAAAAGGGCTTAAGACAGTGTGTAGTGCCTGCCATGATGGATTCTTGTCTTCTTGTAGTTGTTTTTTTTTTGTATTTGTGGTTGTTTTGAGTGTCTATGTGTTGTGTTGAATCTCTTAGCATTCGGAAACTTTGAGCTTCTCTTGAGTTCTGTTTTGGAGCCTCTTGGAGAACGTTTAGCAGCTCAGTTGAATCGTGACTCTCAGTAAACTCCTGAAGCTTTGAGTCCATGACATCCTGACCCCGGTCCAATGCTTCCTACCATCACTGCAGAAACACACCCACTCTCCTCTGCACATTGATTCTACCAGCCGTTATTAATTATGCAAGATATGATCCCCCATGGACCCTTTCACTCCTTAAGCCCCTTCCACTGCTCCCAGTGGGCAGGTTCAGTAATCAATCCTCGACTGCTGACTGAGGTCGCTTCCTGGTGAACTCTAGAGCAACATAATGAGTCGTCTCTGATTCCTCTTTAGGATCAAAATAAAAGACGTTTTGGTCTCAGGTATTAAAGAGAAGAACTGTTTTCTTTTAATAGATGCTATGGAGTAAAAGGCAAAATGTTAATATGAATATAATGTTGAACCCTCAGTGTTTGCAGCTTAGCTAGAAATTACGATTAAAGCAATAACATGATGAGAAAGAATCTCAGGACAAGACAACATATTCCTAATTTATTGTACATAGTTAGTCTCCTTTGATGCAAAGATGCATCATTGTGACCAGATATCGTCATTTTATCAGAGACAGCTTGCCTTGATAGACTTGACTGTGCACTGGTGATGGCCGTATTGAGGAGGCTTTTGACCAGGGACTTCTTGAGGATAGCCGGAGACGAGGGTGGAAAGCAAACTGTTGCTCTGGTAGGCAGCAGAGGCTTTGCAGGCCGCTCTCTCTCTCTGCAGAGTCTACACCCTGCAGGGCACGAGAGGGTCACTGAGGAGAACCATCAGGACGGTAATGGAGGCAGCAGAGAAAGCCTCCAGGTGGCTGTGGATGGAAAGGGGGGATTTGTGGCCTAATGCTGATGGGACGCAGGTCGGGGCTTTATCAAACCCGCGTTGGTTGGGGGTTCGATGCCTTTCTAAAGGACCCCTCAACAGTACTCAGGGAGTGACCTGGCACCTCTCCAGCGATCCGGGTCTTTAACCTGCTCTTCTGTAAAGCGTCTCAGGGTAACTTTTGGGAGTTTTTTTTGATATCATTGTTTTTCTTTTTTTCATTCCTTTATACTTTATTTGTATCTTCTGTATTCACTTTTATTTGATGTTTTATTATGTTATTCCCACTCTCCCATTTTAGTCTTTTAGAGTCTTATAGTGAATTGCTGTTTTAATTTCCTGTCTGCTCTTTTGTGAAGTGCTTTATTTTGCGTCTTCTTAAGAGTTAACTTTTGGATCTCTTTGTGTCACTGGGAACACTGACATTCAGGTTCTTTTGATGAATAATTTCACAGCCTGCTGCACCCACAGCCTCGACCCACATTCAGAAGCAACTCTCCGCTGAGGATTATCGAGGACGCATCATTTCCCACCGACCAAACATAATTCTAATTTAAGTCTTTGGAGATAAACAACAACAGCAATGCTTGATAATGTCAAAGCTTACCTACCTGCAGTCTTTGGGACCACATCAGCCCGCAGCTGCAGAAACAAAGATGTTGAAGTTAGGGGGAATTAAAGGAAAAATAGAATAGAATAGATGTTTATTGCTATTTGCACAGGTACAGGACAGTACAGGTACATTGGAATTCTTGTGCGTTTCCCCCTGAGTCAGCTTCTACAAAAAAAAAGTAAAAATGATATATAAAATAGAATAGCATTATAAGAAGAAAAGTAAAAATAAAAAGTTGTATTAACAGCTAAGTGATTTAAAATAAACTGTACAGAAGCTATACACTGTATTAAAGCAAAGATATAATACAAAAAAAAATAACGAAGGGGAACACTGTACAATGAAATGAAAATATAAATATGTTTTCTTGTTTCTAACTTCTCTTATTGCACCTCAGGTTATTAATACCCAAAGGCTCAAAAATACAGGAAAACTTTTTAATTTCTGCTGATGAAACAACACAAGCAGGCAGGTGTGAAGCTTTAAAGTTCAGTTTTTTGTCTATAAAATATTGTGCTTAGTGATTTAATTAATCATCTTAATGGTCAGAAAATATATGACCCAAATAACACACAGAACTTTAGTACTTTAGAACTTTAGTATCACATTAGTACCTCAATTCTTTTAAATCCCTTCTTAAAACGTACTTTTACAGACTTGCTTTTATGTGATGTCATCTTCTTAAAGTCTTTTCTTACTGGTTTAACTATTTTTATCTTCTTTTACTTCTTACTGTCCTTTTATTTATGCTCTTATCTTAACTCCTCTTATGTTTTAACTTGGTCATTTTTTATCTTACTTACTTTGTCTATTTATCTTTTATATGTATATATACTTTTTATTTTTATTAATATTATATATATATTATTATATTGGTTTTTTTTGATAATTGATTCACTTGTTTCTATTTCTTTTCCTGCTCTTACCTTCTTATTGCTGTTCTCTTTTTATTTACTTTTATCTCTTTTAGTTTCTTACATCTTTTTAAATCTTTGGTTCCTCTTTGGTCTCAGCTCGTGTTGTTGGGTTCTTATGATGGTTCTTATGATGGTTCTTGTGTTGGTTCTTGTGTTGGTTCTTATGATGGTTCTTGTGATGGTTCTTATGATGGTTCTTGTGATGGTTCTTATGATGGTTCTTGTGATGGTTCTTGTGATGGTTCTTGTGATGGTTCTTGTGTTGCCTGGGTTCTTATGATGGTTCTTGTGATGGTTCTTGTGATGGTTCTTATGATGGTTCTTGTGATGGTTCTTGTGATGGTTCTTGTGATGGCTCTTATGATGGTTCTTATGATGGTTCTTGTGATGGTTCTTATAATGGTTATTGTGATGGTTCTTGTGTTGGTTCTTGTGATGGTTCTTGTGATGGTTCTTGTGATGGTTCTTGTGTTGGTTCTTATAATGGTTATTGTGATGGCTCTTATGATGGTTCTTGTGATGGTTCTTGTGATGGTTCTTGTGATGGTTCTTGTGATGGTTCTTATAATGGTTATTGTGATGGTTCTTGTGATGGTTCTTGTGATGGTTCTTGTGATGGTTCTTGTGATGGTTCTTGTGATGGTTCTTATAATGGTTATTGTGATGGTTCTTGTGATGGTTCTTGTGATGGTTCTTGTGTTGGTTCTTATAATGGTTATTGTGATGGTTCTTGTGATGGTTCTTATGATGGTTCTTGTGATGGTTCTTGTGATGGTTCTTGTGATGGTTCTTATAATGGTTATTGTGATGGTTCTTGTGATGGTTCTTGTGATGGTTCTTGTGTTGGTTCTTATAATGGTTATTGTGATGGCTCTTATGATGGTTCTTGTGATGGTTCTTGTGATGGTTCTTGTGATGGTTCTTGTGATGGTTCTTATAATGGTTATTGTGATGGCTCTTATGATGGTTCTTGTGATGGTTCTTGTGATGGTTCTTGTGTTGGTTCTTATAATGGTTATTGTGATGATTCTTATGATGGTTCTTGTGATGGTTCTTATGATGGTTCTTGTGATGGTTCTTGTGATGGTCTGGTTCTATATGTCTGTTGGGTATCGTGCACTTTGGGTTCTTTTCTGTTGAATTGTATTTCATTATTTTTAGTATTTTACATTTGTTATGTTCTTGTTGTTGTTTATGTTCTTCTGTGTTTGCTTTAGTTTGTTCTTGTTTTTGCTGTTTGTCAAAGCACTTTGTAAACCTGTGTTTTTAAAAGGTGCTATAGAAATAAAGTTATTATTATTATTATCATTATTATTATTATTATTATTATTATTAGATAAGATTAAAGATTTTAAAAAATGCAGATTCTGCTGAAAAAAACGGAGATTTTGCATCAAATATGTGATTTGATATGTGAATCAGTATTTTGGATTAGTTCATATGTCAGACAGTAAATGAAGTAATTGTGATGTTTTCAGAGGAGGGGGCTCATTAGATAATCATCTCCTGTGATTTACAGCCTGACCTGCTCTTTATAAATAACTACAGCTCCATCATGTAGCCTGGCTGCTGCTGAGAACATGATGATGATGATGATGATGATGATGATGAAGAAGATGAAGATGAAGATGGTGATGATGATGATGAAGATGAAGATGGTGATGATGATGATGGGCGTTTCCATCCAGGCACCAGCTCTCTGGAGGATTTCTCTATGATGTAATTGCTGTTATCTGTTCTTATTTAATTAATCCTATTAAATACAGGTATATAATTAATAACTATATGACTGAAGCGATCAAAAAGAAGGCGTTGAAGGTGCAGGAGAGAAGACTGTTAGAGCTAGCAGGTGTTGATGGATGCTAATGTCTCTACTAGTCGATTAAAAAAGTCATAAATAACAAATAAAAAGTAAGTATTGGGCTGTTTATCTTACCTCCATTACAATCCTGCCGGCGTTAGCTCCATCAATAGTGATGTCGAAGAAAACTTTCGGGTTTCCCATGTTTTTAAACGCTTCTTTAAGGCGTTTTTCACCGAAATAATCAAACGCTCCCTGACAGCGCCGTGAGAACACTGAATCTATTTCAGTCCGTGCCTCTATGTATCCGCTGGATGGAAGGACAGGCGAGGGCCAATCACAACCGGGGATCTTCTAACGTTCGCAAGGATGAACCAATAGGAATGAAGAGAAGGCGAGGTTTGGGAGTGAAGGGCGGGAACCTGGTGAGAGGTCTCCATGGCAACCCGTTAGAGCGGAGTTGGCCGGTTTCTGCTGTTGGAGGAGTTCGTTTACAAAAGGTTTAAAAATCCGATTTATCTAAAATATCAGGTGAGTTCAATGAACATCAAAGAGATAAACAGAGTGGTGTTACTAACTCACGCAGGGTGAGTACATTTGAACTGTAAAGATCTTTCACAGTGGGCTGGGAAATGTATTCAAAGCGGTTTTATGAAACGCTTTTCAAATAATCATCATTATTTAATGGTATTTAGCTTTAATTATAGTTATTTCAAACATTTCTACACTGATATTACTAATATCTAGATGATAACTTGCGCTCACGAGATGTATTTATTTATTTATTTGTTTTATTTTTTGGGACTTCCGGGGCTCCGTACTTTTCAAATCAAAACGTGACAATTTTTAGAAGTTTTATGGGGGTTTAAAATACCACAGTGGTTGGAGCATTTTATGCCCCTGGATAACTTAACTCTTCTAAATATCTGTGAAAATATACTAAAACATACACTTTTGTATGTTTTTACGGAAGCCCAAAGCGGACACACATCCATACATTTTATTTAGGCTACACCATTTTCCTATCACAATTTCCTGTGGCATGTCTCTCCCGCTCGGTGTTAGTTCTGTTTTAAGACCCTGACACACCAAGCAGACGGCAAAGAACTATTGGCGACGAAGGCCGCCTGTGGCGCCGACTGACGTCGCCTCACGTCTTGCCCAAAAAGTTGCAGTCGCTCACCGGCTTTTTCACCATAAAATGAAAAATACATTTTCCAGGTTCTAATCCAGCGTTCCTGTGATCTGTAAAACGTCCTTTAATTGTAGAAATTAATTAAATGAAAAAAGCAGGAAAAAATCAAATAAAGTGATTTTTTAATTCTGAATTGAAGATCCAGGGCGGGGACAAGGTAACTGTAAGTACAATGACGATTATGATTAAAAAATAAATAGAAAATAATGGCAATTACAATGTGTTACAAAATATGTGGAATAGTTTACACATTTTAAAAAAAAATGCTTTTTTGTTGTAGCAAATTTGCACTTAAATGGTTCATCATTTCCAAATATAAGATTTCTGTGAAGCTCAATTAGTTTTTCATTTTTATCACGTTGCCTTCACTCGGGAAACGTCGGACAGCAAGTCTTCGTAGAAAACACGGTCAGCTTTAAAAAGTGGTATTAAGAATAATTTCTGTGTCTTTAACCGTGTTAGTCAATATCAGCTGACTGTTTTCTGATGTACAATTTGCTTTATAGATTTCTAACATACATGTATGTATACAGTGCCAACAATGATCCATTATCCAACTAATAACAATAAAAATGACCATGGTTAACAATTCATTTGATACACACACGTTCTCTAATGAAAACAGCTAATTATACAGTACACAAACCCTGTGTCATGATGGGTTATACATTTCAAACGATCGGAAAAAAAAACAAACTAAAAACTCTCAAATGGCAGAAAAATGCCACGACACACAGATCTCATTTACAGTATGCTGAAAAATCCCCCAATAGAGGGCGAGCGTAACGGAGAGGAGTTTTTATATTGTTCACAGTGCTGAAGGACGTCAGAGATACAATGAACCTCAGCGGAGTAAAAAAAAAAAAAAAAAGAAGTCTATGTTACATCCGGGCATCGCATTCACAGGCCGGGCTTTCCTTTTTTTTTTTTTAAAGGTCTTATTTGAATCTTTTCTCTATTTTGTATTCAGTAAAAATCAGTAGAAAGAAACTTGACCCCTTTAACCGCCTGTATCTTACATATATAAAAGAAGATATTATATATTTTCTTACTGCCAACAAATCCCATGAAAGACTTAAACCAGATGTTTCTAATAACTCAAACATAAATACGACAGCTAATTTCCTTCTGTGCCCGAGGTTTTAAATCGGAATAATTTTTAAGTTAGCTGGACAAAATATTATCATGTTACCGCTTTCAGTTTAACCAGCCGTAAGAGTGAGTGAAATCTAAAGGAGCATCACGCCATATTTGAAGTTTAAACAGCATATTTGAGTAGCTTCTCAGCTATGGTTAGCATTAGGCCACCTCATTGCTACGTGGATTTTAGAAGAAGAAGAAAGGGGCTGAATGGTTACCTTTTGCTAGCTAGGAGAGGATTAACTTCCTAGCAAACTTTTGTGTTAGCTTATTTCTAGACTAGTTTCCAAGATAAAGTAAATGTTAGCAATGAAATGGCTGAATATTAATGGACGATTTTTTGTAAAGTTTCAAATGGAAAGGAGTAAATTCATAGCTTACGTAAGTGTTAGCTGGCTGAATGCTAACATTGCTTTTTGATAGCATAGGAGAGGAGTGAATTACTTAGCTTACATTTACGTTAGCTAAACTGTTGTCTAGCTTCCAAGATCTGGTAAATGTTAGCTATGAAATGGCTGAATGCTAATGGTAGCTTTTGAGCGTTTTAAATGGAAAGGAATAACTTCCTAGCTTACGTAAGTGTTAGCTTACTAAAATGTTGGCTAAGAAGTGGCTGAATGCTAACGCTTATTTTTTGATAGCATAAGATAAGAAAAGAATTCATTCATTCATCTGATTTGTGTTAGCCTATTTCTGAGCGGGCGTCCTAGCTGTGACAGCAGCAGCTAGAAACAATTACAAAGAAATACTATTTAAAAGTGCAGATCCCGCTAAGGTAGCATGGTTGATGTTCACACATCAGGTGTGGGATGTCGGGTTCAGACTCCTCTGGAACAGTTTGAGAGAGACTGAAGAGACACTCCTGTAAACCTGTATGTGTGTTTATTTTATAATGTCATGATGCCCGCCTGTTCAGAAAAATCATTTACATGTTTACATCACTGCTCGTCGGGTTTCAGCTCCTCGTCATACATAAAACTTTTAAGCTTTTAAATCTCTTGAGAGCCCGTCTTTTCCATTCACCTCCATTCAGGTAGATGGGATGTTTTCACCCAGGAAGGGGCGGCGCTTGCATCGGCTGGGCAAAGTACCCAGATAGGTTTCTCTAAGTTGGAACAGACTCAGATACTGTGTTTTAACTTTTTCCTCCAGGGAGTCATTGACAGTAAGAAAAATACAACATCACACGTCTCTAAGTGTTCTACAGTGGCGCCCAAACTGGGAGGGTCACCTCGAGGTCGGAGAGTTTTTTAAAAAGCTGCGAGAGAAGTTTGTGAAAGTACATTTTAGTAGTTTATGAATGAGCCGAGGTACAACAGAAGACACAATGAGGCCAACGACTGCTGCAACACTTCAAACCGATGTGGCAGGTCAGGTCTGATCGCTGCCTCAGTGAGGACGTGAACTACACCTGAATATGAAACAAACGAGCTCTGATTGAAGACGTACGGTGAGTTGCACTAGTGCATAATGTATGAAGTGATTTTGTGGCATTATTTCCAGCTTCCAGGCTTTAAGATACAATATGTAGATTCAGCCACTAGGAGGCTCTCAAGCAATACTACAATAACAAAAGATGAAGTTGAGGCTAGCGGGGAATCATGGGAGTTCTCTCTGCTACTCCTAGAAAAAAGAAACAGTTTGGGAACCACTGTAATCAAACGTCTGAAACTCCTCCATTGTGTTCTCCTTTTACCCATAAAATGTATAAATTATCTCCTGTATTTTCACATCCTTCAGCCCGTGGGTTTTGTGCTGTAGCTAAAGATGCTGGTCTGCAGAGTCAGTGCTGTGTTCTGTTCAGTTCTTCATCACAAACAGTGTTCACATGTTTTCCCTCCTGCTCCTGAAATCTGCGCTGAAACAACGTCCAAGTACAGCAGGGCGACACACACACACACACACACACACACACACACACACACACACACACACACACACACACACACACACACACACACACACACACACACACACACACACACACACACACACACACACACACACACACACACACACACACACACACACACACACACACAGTGCTGTTTTTTTAACTGATGGAGGCGGGGCTACAGCAGACAGGAGCAGAGAGGTTCGAGCTGGAAGATGAGCGGCGTGACGCCTGAAGGCGCTCAGTTGTTCTCGAACAGAGACAGCAGGTCGTCGCTGCTGTTGTTGGGGAGGTCAGGGGGGCCGAGGTACGACAGCAGCTCGTCCGGGTTGGTCAGCTCAGGAAGAAGCTTCACGGAGAGACGGGTAAAGAACAAAAAAACAAAAGAAATAAGTGAGATTTAGACGCAGTGTTACAGGTGTTAAAAGCCTCTGTATAAGAAACAGGTATGTTGGGTCGGGGCGGGAACAGCAGGGTTAACTCGTCAAACAAAACAATGATCGATACATGTCCGACTTTAACTTTAGTGTAAGGGTGCTCTGACGCTAGGCCCCGTTTCCCCGTACCAAAGTACAATAGAGTTTCTGTACAGATCAAACAAGCATGAGGACAAAAGAGATGGTCATTGATTTTTGGAAAATCTCCCACTCAACCTCCCCACCTATGATCAAAGGTACACCTGTGGAGAATGTTGAATGTTACAAGTACCTGGGCACTGTGATTGACAAAAAATTCAATCATGACAATAACACAGATGCAATCTGCAAAAAGGGCCTTCAGAGACTCTACTTTCTGCGCAGAATGAACACTATTCATGTGGACAAGACACTGATGGTTTTATTCTACCGATCTTTTATCGAGTCAGTTTTAACCTTTTGTTTTATCTCATGGTAACCTTTCTGTTCAGAACAATAATCGTCTTTCCAGTATCATCAATACAGCCAGTAAAACAATCGGCGCTCAGCAGCTTTCAGAAATATGGAACAGACAAGATGTTAGGAAAGCAAAGTCTATCTTGTCCAGCTCTGATCATCCTCTCTTAGAGGATTTTTTCCTTTCCCCTCAGGTCGAAGGTTCAGGCTGCCCAGGGCTAAGGCAAACAGATATAAATGTTCATAACGTCCTCGTGCAATTAATGCTCTTAATCTTCTTTAAGTCCTTGACTGCACTTTCAAGCAGAGCTATTGGACTTTATATTTATTTATTTATACCATTTGAGTGAAACTTGTTAACAAACAGAGTTTTATATTTTATATTTCTTGGTTGTATTTCATCAGGTTGCGTTGTACTGTCCTTTGTCTGTTTATCTGTTGTGTTTTTGTGTTTTTGTGTCCAATGCTGCAAATCAAATTTCTCTTCCAGGGTCAATAAAGATCTGAACTAAACTGATTAATTAAACTAATTCATCTGAAGCTCTTTTTAAAAAGAGGAGTTTCAAGCTGAAAGAAGTTTGATTTGACTTTGGATTCTTTCTTGAGATTCCCAAATCAAACTCGTTCACTATTCCATAAAGAACTTAAAAGCTGAACTCACGTTCAGGTCTCATCTTACAAAACCGAACACATCATCAGCAGGTTTCCACTCACATCTAGACTATGATCGGCTCCCTCTCCTCCAGGTGCTCCCGGGCCTCCCAGGCCAAAGGAACCTTCGCTCTGCAGCCGGGAACTCTGGGAGTTGGTGTTCCGCTGAGGTAGCGGACTGCCGGCGTCACCGAGACTCTGATTCCCGTGAACACCTGAACTGTGCTGCTGGAGGATGCTGTGGGAGTGTTCGATTCTTCCAGAGTGAGACGTCTGATGGTGACAGAACAGAAGGAGACACAGATTTTTAAAAAAGATCATTTTTTATTTGAATGGAATAAAGATTAAATTAAATTCACACATCGTGAGGTGTGATCCTCGTCGTCTCTCCTGAAGAGTCAGGACAGCAGGCGTGTGTGACATTTTAATCTCTTTGTAAAAAAAACCTTCAGCAGACAGCGAGCAGCTGCTGCAGACAGACAGAGTGAAGTTAACAGGTCCACTTCAGGTCCAGTTAAAAGCTCTTAACTGGACTCAGGAGCCAGAAGGAAAGGACAGTCAGGAGTCCTGAACCTGTCCTGACTTCACCTGGAGGAGCTGCTTCATGTGAGCGCGCTCGGTGAACCCGTTGGAGAGAACATGAAAACACAGACTGTATAAATATCGAGCAAAGCCACTTTGATGTCACCGCTCTGTTTGTCTTCTGCCTTTTTGAAGCTCTCTGTTTGGCGCTCGCCATGTTGGTGTTCTGGAGCCTGAAGTGGACGAGAGGTTGGAGCTGAAGAGGAGCGACGGGTTAGCAAAACAAAGTGCTCGGTATTATCACAAAAAAATAAGTTGACGTGTGTATTTCTGTTTTGGTCAGGTATCCTGTTTTTGTGTTTGTGCATATCCCGATTTTAGAAACCAGGATGAGCCCTGATCCTGGTTTTGAGAAACCCAAAACCTACCTCAAGAACAAAAGTAATGGGACACCTTGGCATGTAGCCCGGTTTCTTTCAGCTGCCAACAACCTGCTGTTAGGACCCTGAGTCATATTTATTATGAAATGGGCTCCTGCAGTATGTGGGCGTGTATCTGTGTCAGTGGGCAGGTGTCTAGGTGGATCAGGTGGCGGTGCAGAAGCTGAATGGAGGGAGCAAAGAGAAGTGTTGCGACCACAACACTGCTCAGGCGCTGCCTCAGCCTGGTGACGCATCAGCAGAACAAACACAGGGTCATGTTTGTTTTTCTGGAGCTCTCTTCTCCTGTTGCTGGAAACGAGGTGGACTGCTGATATCGGCAATTCGATGTTGGCATTTAATAGTTCTGAGCCCACAACAATCCACAGTGGTCTCATTTTTCTCACATTTCAAAATTGCGGTGGTTTGTGTTGTAGAAATAAACATCACAGGCTGTGAAACAATCAGAAAATTGATCTGTATCTACAGCTAACTTTCTTTACTTACAGGAGCAAAATGTAACTCTGACACCTAGTGTTTAAAATGTGTACTGCTGTCCCCTTTAAAAACATTGTAGAGAGCTGTCCTCCCCCCCTCCTCTCTAGAGTGGATGCTCACTCAGGTCACCATGTGGTGGACTCTGAAGCTTCAGTGTTTATCCAGCTCTGCATGGGTCTGTAAACCTTTCTGTGTTCTAACCTCTCTCCATTTTTCAAAAGCATCTCCAATATTGATCCTAGTTTGAGCACGTTTCTGCTCGTGGAGCTTATTAGAAACATGCAGAGGCTTTTTAGGTCGGGTACAATCACTTCTATCTGAACCACTTCTCTTGACCGCTTCCATCGCTGCAACACCTGTTGACCTGATAACTGCTCTCATATCTGGCAAACCGAGGGGCGTCCAAAACGGCCGTGTGGGGGTTATGCGCCTCACTTTGAGTTGCATAAAATATTCCTCTGACTCTCTTTTTATCTGTGATGTAAGCGAAGTGGTCTTTTAAAGCTCTGACTCTCAGTGATGTGTTCTCAACCTTCAGGGGAGTGAACTAAACTGAAAAAAACAGATCATCGTCGTCGCCATGGTGACCGGAGGCTAAATCACAAACACAAAGGGATGTATGCTTCCTGTGTGTTTGCTCATACATGTGTTATATAAGAGAGAGGGGGGGAGGGTCTAACCTGCTCAGACTGATAGGGGAGCGGAGGAGGATGAGGAGGTCCCGAGGAGGCGTACTCTCCAAGAGTCGGGGTGCCAGGCGTGTTGGGGAAGTCTGTGAATCCTGATTGGCTGGAGAACCCCTGACTCCCTGAGAGACAAAAAAACAAAACAAATACAACAAATCAAAAGCAGGTCGAGTGCAGCTTCTGTTTTAAGTCGTGTGACGGTGACCGAGCATCATGGGAGAGAAAAGGCTTCCAGCTCTGGAGGGGGGGGGGGGGGGGGGGGGGTAGCTTGAGATATCGTTCTGGGTCACCTCCCCTCAAAGAGAAAACGAGCTGAGTGACGGGTGCTACAGAGAGCTCCATGTCTATATTTAGATCACATTGTGTTCAAAGGTTCAGATGTTTACAGCAGCTTAACACACAAATGTTCCTATGAAGTCTTTGAAGAGCTTCTTAAATATGTTTGTGTTATTCTGCAGAATAATCTTTAAATAAATCTGATTGGTTGAAATATATCCAAAATCTGGGTTGCTATTTCTCATAGAGCACTTGGTGGAGGGTCCACTGATGTAAAGCAACAATATGTGAGCATTTGGTTTGATGTTCTCTGAGTGCAACCGCCCTGTCATAAAACACGTAATAACTCCTCCCACTCTCAGACGGCGTGCATTTGTAGACGATCAGAGTGCGGAGAAGACGTCATGAGAGAAGCTAAAGAACCAGGTCGACTGATGAGCTTCAGGAATATTACTGATCAAATCTGACTCTGCTACCGCCTACAGCACGTTCTTTAAGCTAACTGTTAGCGTGTGGAGTTTGTGTTTGTGTTTTCAACTGTTACCATGACGACTATAGGCTATGCTAGTTGAGTTCGGTTTGTGAGGTTCAAAGTTATGAAGCTAACTTGAGGCTCGACGAGGAGAGAGAAGACTCAGCCGAGTCTCAGCCGTCGTATCAAACAGTACAGAGACGGGCTAACTGGCTGCTTTGTCGCTGAAGGCTGCTGAGCGCCGTAAATGACCTCGACCAGCTGATGAAGTGACAACGTGCTGAAAGCTGAAAAAGAATCTTAACCTAACGATAATGAATTTGCTCGTTCTTCCTCTTTTTGTAAAAAACAGCTGAAATAAACTCCTTAAACTCATGAATCCGACCTGGTCTGTTGTAGTCCGGCGTGTTCCGGCCCCCTGCTGTCAGACTCTGGTACGGCGACGACGCCGGGCCCAGAGCGGCGATCATCTCCATCACGTTGGGCAGGACCATGTGACTCGGGCTGACGGTCCGGCAGCGCTTCAGCACCGGGCCGTCGGGCTCCTCCTTTATGTGCAGGTCCGGTTTGACGGGTACCGGCCTCCACCCGCACACCGGGTCTATGGTGATCTCCTCGTAGTCCGAGCTGAAGAGGGAGCAGAACCATGAGTCACCGGACTTTAAATAAACCAATAAAAGACTTCAGGTCCTCGTGTCAGACTTACTTCTGGATGTAGACCAGAATCCCCAGCATGTACTGGTCCACCTCCAGACCTTCTAGCAGAGCAGTTTTACTGTGAAAGAATCAAATTCATGTTAAACAAAAGAAGAAAATATAAAATGAAAAAGTGCAACGAGGGCCGGACGTACACTGAACGATTTTTATTTTTTGGTTAAAATTTATTTTTGGGTTTTTGCGTTTATTGGAGAGACAGGACAGTCGGAAACTGGGAAGAGAGAGAGAGAGAAAGAGCAAGAGAGAGAAAGAGAAAGAGAGAGAAAGAAAAGAGAGAGAGAGAGAGGGAGAGAGAGAGAGCGAGACAGAGAGAGACAGACAGAGAAAGAGAGAGAAAGAAAAGAGAGAAAGC
This sequence comes from Labrus bergylta, assembly GCF_963930695.1. NCBI lineage: Eukaryota > Metazoa > Chordata > Actinopteri > Labriformes > Labridae > Labrus > Labrus bergylta. Next base: position 26,422,079 of record NC_089211.1, read on the forward strand.
GTGAGAGAGAGAGAGGAAGAGAGAGAGACAGAGAGAGAGAGAGAGCGAGACAGAGAAAGAGACAGAGAGAGAGCGAGAGAGACAGAGAGAGAGTGAGAGCGAGACAGAGAAAGAGAGAGAAAGAAAAGAGAGAAAGAAAAGAGAGAGAGAAAGAGTGAGAGAAAGAGAGGGAGGGAGAGAGAGAGGGAGAAAAAGTGAGAGAGAGAGATAGAGATAAAGAGAGAGAAAGAGTGAGAGAGAGAGAGGGAGGGAGAGAGAGAGAGAGAGAGAAATGACATGCGGGAAAGCAGCCAGAGGTTGAATTCAAACCCGGTCCGTCTGCTTTGAGGTCTTCAGCCTCTGGACTACTCGGCTAACTTCCCCCTTTTCCATTGGAGGGGGGGAGGACACTTCAAACAGACGTGTTGCCATGGTGATTTCATTAAGGCTCTGAAGTCAGGGAATCCTCAGGCTCTGCTCTCACTGTGCGAGTGTTACGATCCTACCACAGTCAGAAATTCATCCGACCGGTCGGGAGCAGCTGATTGGACCATGAGCCGCCATTGTTCCCGCCTTAAGACAAGGTCAAATCAGTTGTGCCTCTTATTCGTCCTGAAGTCGTTCAGTGTACCTGCGGCTGAAGGTATAAAGGTAGGACGTACTTGCACACAGGACACCTCCAGGTCCCTCGTTCACAGTTGAGCTGCAGATACGACTCGAGGTCGAAACACTGCAACGTAAAAGACATCAGCGTGTGTGTGTGTGTGTGCGTGTGCGTGTGCGTGTGCGTGTGTGCGTGTGTGTGTGTGTGTGTTTCAGACTCTACCTGTATGTGTCTGCAGTCGTGCCCTCTGGCCGGCAGCTGGATTCGTCTGAACGTGATCGGACATTTTAGAGAAACTTTGATCGCCGTCTGCTCCACGCCGTCCTCTCCGTTCAGACCGGGGGTCCCGGGGATCGTGCCGCTGCTGAAGTTTCTCTTTACTGAAAAAAAACGACAAGGCATTGTTTACTTTCCAGCCGCCTTGTTGAACCAGCTGGACGTAGACATTGAAAGGAAGGTTAAACCCTCACGCTATCGTTCTCTGATGCTAGATTCACAGTTTAAGACCCTCTTCAGACCGCCACCTCAAGCCACCACATTAACGCCCCTGTGCATTTTGTCTTAAATCTGAATGTTGCAGAAGCGTAATGTGATCACCTGCCTTCAGAGGCATAACAGAGGGAGCGCAGCGCTGTGTGTGTGTGCATGTCTGACCGTGTGTGTATGAGGAGCTTCTGCTGTGATATATTACACCATGGCGGAATCAATTTAAATGTACAAAGACGCCGTAATGGTTGAGCTAAGTTAGATCTTCAGCTGGTCAGCTGTAAAAGACAAATTCTAGTGAAATAAATTAAAATAATTCTAATAAGTTGAACAGATCGGTTTGACTTCAGGATATTTTTAGTTGTTCCACAGAGCAGGACAAAAACCTTTGGTGATGCTGCTTTCAGCTGTTACGCTCTGAGACTGTGGAACGACCTTCCTGAGGGTCTGAGAGGAGCCCACAATCTTGAAACTCATTTATTCAGTCTGGCTTTTATATAAATTCAAATCTTAACATTACTGTTTTGTCTATTTTTATCCTACTACAATTTTAAATATTCTTCTCCTATGTATTAATTTTAATATCTTATTGCTTTTATGTGTCATATTTTATTTTTTCATTTTTATATATATATTTTTTTATTCTTATTGGTGTGCATTAGTCTCTCAATGAGTTTATAAACTACTTTTTCATCAATAACTTTTCTGCACTCTGCACTCTGAACTGAAATTTAATTTGTCTGAAAGCTGCTATATAAATAAAGTTTGATTGATTGATTGATTAAGTAATTGATTTGGAAAGTTAATCTTAGATATAAACACAAATTGTTGTTGCAGGAAGTTTAGTTTTAACTTTCTGCCTTCATTTATCGTGCACTTTGAGTTCTTTTCTGTTGAATTGTATTGAATTATTTTGAGTATTTTGCATTTGTTATGTTCTTGCTGTTGTTTATGTTCTTCTGTGTTTGGTTTAGTTTGTTCTTGTTTTTGCTGTTTGTTTAAATAAAGTTATTATTATTGTTATTATTATTTAAAGCTAACCAACAACAGTGACATCTAGTGGTGAAACGGTTGAACTGTGCTCTATTAGAAGTGTTTTGTTTTTTGTTTTTGTCCTCACTCTTGGTGATGCAGTGCTCGGCCGGCAGGAGTCTCTTCTTCATCAAACCCTGCAGCACCGAGCGCACAGACGGCCGGTGGACCAGCTGCAGCACAAACAGGTGAGACTACGGAGAGAGAGGAGGGCAAAAAAACATCCTCAACACGGGATCCTCATCTGTGAGACATAAGGAGGTGCATTGTGGGAGACTCACGCAGCAGCAGGCGGTGACTGTGATCTGCACCGTGTTGCGTCCTGGTTGGCACACCTGCTTCAGGTAGAGGGGCTTGTGGGACGTTTTGTTGTCGCCTCTTTCGATGCACAGAGGAGTGGCGTTCACGCTGACCTGATACAGCCGGGAGAAAAGAGACGGAATCAAACGACCGGTCGCTTCACTTCAACGCTTTCATGGCCGCTTGTTGTTGCTTTTTCTGCAGACTGATAAAAAAGTTAAATCCAAGGAGTTAACGTGTAACAATGCAGAGACTGAAGGTAAAAAATAATTAGAATAATTAATCTTTGTTCAAAACAACAGAGGAAGAAGATGTCTCAGCACTTTGGCGAGGAACAAACGAGAGTCAAGAACAAAAAGAGTGAAGAAAAAGAAAAAGTCAAGACTTATTTACGGAACAGGAAAAATTACAATTTTATATATTTTTAAACACATTATAAATTCCAGTTTAAATGTCGGTTCCTTACAGCAGAGATTCTCAACCTCGGGGTCTCGACCCCCGCGGGGGTCACGGGGTAATTTCTGGGCGTCGCCAGTTGGTTGTGGAGAAGAAGAAAAAATTACATTTTAATAATGAAGTCACATTTTTTTAACGGGGGAGGGGGGGGGGAGGGGTCGGTTTCTACATTACAGCGCCTGTAACACAGAGTGTAAATATTATTGGATGAACGTCCCCCGTCTGTTCCTGCAGGGGGCGCTGGAGTCCCATCAATGGCGGTCTCCATGCTGGAAATGCTGTCTCAGTCTAACTCAGTCAACCTAACGACAGGCTGAGAGCTGGAGCTGAGGCGGGTTTTAAACCTCCTGACAAACCGTTACACCGCGCCCACCTGTCAATCAGGTCAGCTACACGCCTTATTGTGAATAACTCTTATCCTTCATCAAATCAAAACTGATGAGTCATCAAAACATTCACCCCCCGTACAGTGTGTGTCCATCCAGACATGAGCTAATCACACCTATTTGGTTTTTTGAACCAGGCTGTAAACATGTTCATCTCTGCTGTAAAAACAGGCTTTTTAGAATGGGTGTGTATGTGACTTCCTGTGCTTCTGCAGCCAGCCTCTAGTGGACACTCAGGGAACTTCAGGATTTTACACTTCAGTATCGAGTTCATGTTTTAAAACCAGAGGTCGCCGCCTGTCCTGTACCAGCAATAAAATGTCTAGTTGTAGGTATTCATGAAAGAGCTGGGTCTTTAGCTTTTTCTTAAAGGTGCAGAGGGACTCTGCAGATCACATGGAGTTTGGAAGTTCACCACCGGGGGACGACAGAGGAGAAGAGTCTAGTCAGAGACTTAGGACCCTGTTGTGAAGGTTGGATGAGACGCCTTTCATTTGCAGAGCGTAGTGGGCGGGAGGGAGTTTAGACCTGGAGGAGAGAGTTAAAGTAACGAGGAGCCGTTTTTGTGGCTCCAGCGTTGGGCGAAGCTGAGGCGCAGCGCTGCACACACATGGACTGAGGTGAAACCTATCAGCTCTCCTGCTGAGCGGAGACGGACTGAACAAGCCTCAAGGTTTAAAACATGAGCAAATCAAACAAACCGTCAAGATTTCTGTGTTATTATTAAAACCCAGAAAAGTCTGCATCCAGGATTTAAATCTCTGGGGGGTCAAAGCAGAATCAGCTCTCATTCTGATTTTAAAACAACAAGTTAAAAAGTATTTAAGGCCTTCTTACTAACTCTTCATCAGAGCGCAGAGGGGAACTTACTTGCACAGAGGCGGGCCAGTTAGTGTTCATCTGTCTGTCTTCATGGTGGTAACACTTAAACTGTAACTCCAGGTCCGGCCTGCAGGGGGAGACACAGCACAGATGATCAGGCTCACACTGGGGTGGGGTTATCAAACATTCCTGGTGTGTTTTTCTTCTTCTGGTGTTTTTCTTTGTATGAAAAAAGAAATCACTCCAGAGAGAGGTGCTCTGCTCTGAAATCACTCTGAAGATGATACAGATAAGAAATAAATCACAAAGAAGTTCATCTCTCCTTTGTTTACACGTTAGGGAACAGATTTCTTCATGTTGGATTATTTACAGCAGATCATTTACATCTTAATTAAATAAAGGAACACTTTGTTAGACATGGACTGGACCTGTTTTCAAAGAATTCAAAAGAAAAGACAAAAAAGTCCTTTACTATAGTCTTTATTCTAACGTCAGGATGTCTCCTACTCACTCACATTCAGCCTGTGAGAAGAAAAAAAGTGATTTTTATTCTGATGCCTCATGACAGAAAGTATCTCTGATGAAGGTTCACGTTTTACAGAATCTTTTGTTTTTGCATCTAATGAAAAACCCTTGAAATGCTTCTTAAAAATGTGACTGTCCTTTTAAAAAATGATTCCACAGAGGATCCCTGAATCCAACAACTATCCTCTCAGGAGCAGGGTCGTCATGATGTGTTAACATTTTAAAATCAGACGACATCAATACCTGTTTTGATACCAAGGCAACAAAAATAGAAGTCTTCGGCTCAACAAATTGGATCATTTCTTGTTTTGAACTCACATTAAGAAATCACAAGCAAACGCCTGCACTCTGTTTAAAATGCACAAACATGTTGATAAAGTCTCAGTACGGAAATGTTGCCTAAGTATTACTGGAAATAAAAGAGGGCTCTAAGGGCGTACTCATGAAATCATGGAGTGTTCCGGCTGTATCTGATTAAAATGACTCAAAATAAGAAACAAAGTGTCACCGCTGACTCGACTGCGCGTCTCGTTTTAATTTTCTCGAGTCCATCTGTCTTGTAAAATAAGCACGCTTCATGATCTTGTAAAGACATGCATGAACATGTTATGAACAAGAGGTGACTGTGCTCAGGCCCGGTTAGTCCTGGAGCGGTGTGAGTGCAGCGGGGGATCGTGCTTCAGTGCAGTACGGGACATCGATGGATTTTAGATACTTACCATAAAATCCGGTGTATAAGACGCACTTTTAATACCTATTTTCTCATCTTAAAAGTCGGCTGTGTCTTATACACCGGTGCGACCAATATACCAGTAAAAAATACTGAAACACGCGCCGTCATTACAGAATGACGCAGCCCCTATCACTGCGACCTGGGTGATTAAAAACCTTACAGTCCATGTTAAAAACACATCCCCATTCATTGTGTATTGAAAGCTGAGTGCACGCTGTGCTGGGAAAGACGGCGACACAGACCGGGCTGGCTGCGTGACTTTTATCACATCTTTTCTTCCTCCCAAGGTCATAATCATGTATTTACAGAAAACAGTGGTAAATTGTTCCGTTAATAAACCTTGTGGAGTTCTCTTTTGATTTAAAGAGTCTTATATTAAAGTTAAAGAGTGACCAGCGGAGTCAGGCAGCTTGACTCGCAAGCTAGGAGTCTGTGCCTCACAACATTCCCTGCAGGCTGAGAGCTAAACTACCGTACTGTAGCTAGTAGGAGCGCAAACTCCTGAAAGTGAAAAAAGACGGGACTTTAAGAGCGACACAGCTGCACAGGAACTGCACGTTGTAGACATCGCTGAACACAATATAAATCGTCACGCAGGAAAACAGTTTAAACTTTACGGTAATTGATTGTGTGTTTCTAAACGTCTGATTTACCTCAGCATTAGCGTTTTGTAGACGGAGTCTCTCAGCTGGAAGGCGTGGTTACTGACGGCGAGGTTGTGCTCCAGTCTGAACGGCTCCAACACCACGCCGTCTCGGACCGGGAACGTCAGGCGCAGGTCGTCGCTCGGGTTACCTGGAGATGAAAAAACACACACACACAGGTGAGAGTGTGAGGAAGCTTTGATCTGCAGAATAATCGAGCTGCAGTTCTGCGTCTCACCTGTAGGGGGCTGCTGGGAGATGATGCTGGGTTTGGTGTCCGGTGGGAGGTAGGGGGGTTTGGTGTCCTGACCCGGGGACAGGTAGGGCGGTATGGAGGTTCCGGGGGTCATCGGAGGCGTCGGGTTCCCTCCCATCGGTGAACTCGGATACCCGGGCATGACTCCTCCCCCCCGACCTGGCTGAGAGGCCGAGGGATAAAAACACAAACAGTGTCTCATTAAATGTCTCCGTCCTCGTCCCGTCTCTTAATTGGACTCGTTAAGTGATTTTAAAAAGCAAGTCTGCGTACACGACTCACCCCGCTGACTGCAGCCTGAGTGAAGGCATTGTATCCTCCGGCGCCCGCAGACGGCAGACCGCCCTGACCGTTAAACGGCTCCGACTGCAACACACACACACACACACACACACACACACACACACACACACACACACACACACACACAATAATGACACACACACTTCAACACGGTCCAACTAATTAGATCTGTTTGCAAAACAACTTTCATCACACAGAAACAAAAAGACGCCTGTGTTCCCTGAATGGAGTCTGACATGTTCTTTTAAATGGTCGTTAAGTGGTTTTTCATTAACGACTAATTCCCTCTTTTATCAGATAATCGACTGTTTGTTAACACGAGTCTGCTGCGGTCGCCTGAAGTGACCTCTGGAGGTGTTTTTATTTCTTAATTAGTAAACTAGTAAACTCTCAGGAATGACACAACCCGTCAGGTCACCTCAGGTCATGTTTTGTTTCTCGGAGGTCAGAATGCTCCAGCAACACTTGTAGTAAGAAGATCAACTTTATTAACAATGTAGACCGACGCGTTTCGGCTCGTGGCGTTCATCAGGGTCATCAAGAAACAGATTAACAAACATCATTTAAACAGGGTGGGTACACAATTGAAGGAGAGGTAAAACAATTTAAAAAGGTAGGGACAACCAATAAAATGCCTCCACATATGTGTGTATCAGCCAATAGGGCACATGCAAGGTGGGCTGGTTTGTTGGTCAGGTCATGTTTTGTTTCTCTACATTTATTTTAGTGTTTTTGTCATTTCCTGTTTTATTTTGTATTCACTCTTCTCTCGCTCCTTCAGATCCTGCTCCTCTTTGTTTTCCCGCCCTGATTGTGCTCTCCTGTGTCTCGTTAACCCCTGAATGCTCATCTTGTTTTTTTAAAAAGTGATTCTTCACTTCAGAAATCTTTTAATCGCCTCAGCCAGGACGCCGCAGCTCTTTTATTTTTACTCCACTGGTTGCCCATACAATTCAGATCAATTTTAAAATTATTTTATTTGCTTTTAAATCTCTCAATGGTCTTGCCCCGCCCTACCTCTCTGAGCTTCTACACCCGTACACGCCCACCCGCTCTCTCAGGTCAGCTGATCAGCTGCTCCTGAGGGGACCGTACGTTTGCTGTTGTGGCTCCAAAACTAAGGAACGATTTACCTCAGCACGTTAAACAGGCCTCTTCTTCTCTGCCTCTTTTTAAATCTTGTCTTAAGACCCATCTCTTTTCCTTCTGACACACAGTAAGACGTCGACTTATTTATTGATTTGATTTCTTTTTTGCGTGCCTGTTCATTTTACTTGTTTTATGTCTTTTAAATGGATTCTGTATTTCACATGTAGTTTTCTTTTATCTCATGTGAGCTGTTCTGTATTTTATTTATTCTTCTGTGCAGCACTTTGGTTTAACTGTGTTTGTTTTAAAGTTCTTAACAAAGAAAGTTGGATTGGATTTTGTGAAGCGTGAGGACTCATCACCTTGTAGTACTGTGGAGGGTTGGGGGGTCCGGCTCCAGGAGGAAACTGTCCCGGGTGTTGTGATCCGGAGCTGTACTGCCCCATGAGAGGCATCCTGCTGGAGGGGTAAGACGGGGAGGGGGGGCAGCGCTGCTGAGGTCCTGCAGGGTACTGAAGGGGCTGGTTAGGGTACCCGGACATCCCACCGGAGCCGTACTGCTGCACAGGAAAACCCTGGAGAAGAATCAAGTAAAGGCCAGAAAATAAATACCTGGTTTGAAGAAACGTCACAGGACGAGTTCAAAACTTCTGCTTCTGCTGACCTCTGAGTGAAAAGGTCGTTTGAGTCCTTGATGCCCTCCGGGGTACCCTCCTCCATGCTGGGGCATCTTCTGACCCTGAGCAGGGTGGGAGGGATACATCCCCCCGCTGGAGGGCGGGGGTCCGGTCCTGGAGGAGACCATCCCTGGGGGGCCCCGAGGCCCAGAGTGAGACAGGAACTGGGTGCTGTAAGAGGAGGCTCCGCCCATCTGGGAGAGAGAGAGAGAAGGAAGAACAACAGGGCGGTTTAAAAAAACAAGCCTCACAGAAATTAAGATCTCAACATAAACGAGGACGTGAATGAGAACGCCGCGCGGCCGGCTGTCACTCGTTCTGGAATCCTGAGACCTGATGGTGTGTGAAAGGATCTTTAACTCTGACGTTAGAGGATATAAAGTCAGAGAGGAGAACGAGCGTCTGACTGAAAGACTCCACAAAGAGTCAAAAACGTACAAAATAAAAGACCACGAGAAGTCCGCTGACAGTTTGAACAGGATGTTTCAGAGCCCCCTCTTGTTCCCTGCAGTGACTCATGCTTTCACACTTATTCTTCTTTAAAACCGATGATTCACCCAAGAAGCTTTTTCAAGCTCCTCCGAGTCGAAGAAGAAGAAGAAGAAGATGAAGAAGAGTTCCAGCTGTGAGTCACAACGAACCTCCACAGACGACTCAATAAAGCTTTAATTTGATTACAGATTATAAAGAAACACGAGAATAAATTCAGGTTTAAGAACGATACAGACGTCTGAGTTATGAGTCTACTCTCAAAAATCATTTCTTCTGTTATGGATCAAAATTATTCTTAATTCTTTAAAAGGGAAATATTATTCTGTACATTTTGAAGCATTTAAAGTTAGAATGATCGACATGTTCCACATAAATAAATCATAAAGTCTGTCCTGTGTAAATGTGTCTCTGAGTCCTGACTGTCTACAATGAGGGAGAAGCTCGAGTCCCGCTGGCTGTGTTGTTGTCAGAGCCGTGTTTACATGGACGGGACGGCCGGCTCCTCCCCTTGTGTATAAAAGCTGTTTTAGTCAAGAACTAGAGAGAAGAAGAAGAACATACTCACTGATTATTTGGATGTTAGTAAGAGTTTTTAGATCACGCTCATTCTGTGTCAGTTTACATGAAATGTGAAGCTACCAGCTAACTAAAGAGCGCTAACATTAGCATGCTAACACAACAATGTGAAGCTACGAGCTAACTAAAGAGCGCTAACATTAGCATGCTAACACAACAATGTGAAGCTACGAGCTAACTAAAGAGTGCTAACATTAGCATGCTAACACAACAATGCAGGACACTGTTTGCACTTTAATCCTTCATGTGAATGTGTGTGTAGAGGGGTTGGAGGTGTGTCTCTGGAGGAGAGCGGAGGCTTCAGGATGGAGGAGGCGTGGCCAAACAGAAGTTTGTTTGGGTTTCATGCTGGAGCTCAAGGGCGACATCTACTGGATCAAAGAGTCTCACATTCTTCCTTTAAGACAAACTGTCTGAGTTGTAACCTGAACACATCTGCACAGGCACACAGGGCTCATGGGATAAACTGAAGCAATTCAAAGTTCCACTGTTGGTTTTACATTTTAAAAAGTTGCAGTAATGTCCGATAAATTTATTTATTTTTCAACCAATTAAATGAATGAACTCTGGCGCTGCACCTCCCAGTCTCCGGGACAGACGGACACATTCACCTGTCAGGAACATTTACCTGTCCATAGCTCAGCTCCTGGTTCTGTTTCTCCTGGATCGCTGCGACAGTCGCCGTGGCTGTGGCGGTTGCAGTGGCTGCGGCGGCGGCAACGGCGGCGGCAGCAGCCTGCGTGAAGTCTGAGGGAGGACGGACGCCCAGACCGGCACCTCCGCTGTTACCAGGGTAACTGCAGGGGAAGACGTGGAGATGAGTGGGAGCAGCCGAGTGTGTGTGTGTGTGTGTGTGTGTGTGTGTGTGTGTGTGTGTGTGTGTGGTCATCAGTGAGTCAGAGCGGTGGGTGAGAGCAGCCAGTCTGACATATGTTGATGCAGAAACAGCACAGAGGAACAGCAGCAGAGAAATGTGATTTTAACTTTTATATTTTTGTCACCTCTTAAAAAAACAACACCAGGGATAGCTGTTAGCCTAGCATTTTTGTTGCTTCCTTATGCAGCGACCTTTGACATAACATCGGGTGTTTCCATGGCAACGATAAACATCTCTAATCTTATTTTGATTGTTGATAGTCAAACACTTAGATAGAGGTTCATAAAGTTAAAGTAAAGTTCAAAAGTTAATCGAATGACAGAAATCGATTTCTCCTTTAAACCTCATTTTTTTAAATTTGTTTTTTTTCGGGGCGCTGATGGCCTAGTGGTTAGGTCGCGCCCCGTGTACGGAGGCTATAATCTTCCAAGCGGGCAGCCCGGGTTCAAGTCCTGCCTGTGGCTCCTTTCCTGCTCTTTCTGGTTTCCTTTTCTATCCACTGTCCTGGATGAGCCTCCAAAAATAATCTAAACAAAAAAAAGCGCCCTCCAGTCCCTGGAAGTGACATCAATAATTTGACTTTTTTTCTTTCTTTTTTCTTCCATTTCTTTATTTTTTATATCCACTCCAAACGGGGAACGCTCGTGCACCTGTGCGTCTGCTTTGATGTGTGAGTGACGCTGAAGGAAACAGGAACACAAAAGAGCGTTCACTGACTTCAGACCAGAACGTGAAACAAAGCAGAGCGAGCTGGAACTGGTTCAGAAGGCAGGATGAGGGTTTGATGTTCCATGAGCCCCACTGACCGACGCCACGGCTCGGGGGATTTGTTCTGTGTTTTAGTCAGAGTTTGAGGATACGAGTGGAGGGTAAAGTGCATTAAAAATTCTATTGATTGATTGTGGGACAGTTGGTTCGTGGCTGGTCAGCGAGTACAGTAACCACAGGCTGTTTAAAAAATATGGTCGTAGCCTCAGTGACATCACCCACCGGTTTCCTGGAGCAGGTTATAAAGCCCAACCATAGAGGGCGCCATTTTAAAAAAGATGTCTCTACCTAACTTTCGATCGACCTGGAAACAGACACAGAGGTCACTGCATCACTGTGGTACAACACTGCCTCTCTTCTCTGCTGTTTACATTACTTGCTGCTATTTATTTAATCATCACTTGTCACTTTATCTTGTCATTCTCTGCAAATACTGTCTCAATTCCCTGCATAGTTAACTTCATCATTCATTTTGTACTTGTATATACCCCCTATTTTTATTTTTATGTTATCTATTCTGTTTAATGTGCATTTTGAACTTTCTTGTCTGTGCTGCTGCAACGCCCGAATTTCCCCTCTGGGGATCAATAAAGTATCCTATCCTATCCTAATTATGCATCACTCGAATCCTTCATAAAATCAAAGCGGATGAGCTGTAAATAAATCCCCCCCCCCCCCCCGTACAGCGTGTGCAGATAAAGACATGACATATTCAGCCTAAATTGTTTTTTGAACCAGGCTGTAAACATGTTTATTCATGCTGTAAAAACTGGCTTTTTTGAATGGGTGTGTATGTGACTTCTAGGGCTTCTGGAGGCCGCCTCTAGTGGACACTCGAGGAACTGCAGTTTTTTGTAATTCTGCATTGGCTTGTTAATTTAAAATAAGAGGTAACAGCATGACTTCTGCTAAACTTAAAAAGACCGCAGCTTCAGTTTGAGTTCAGTTTCAGAGGATAGAAGTGTGATGGTGTGGTAAACTTCAGTCATATTGAAAGTGAAATTCAGTGTTTGATGATAAAGAAGCAGCGTACCTTCCCCCGTACGCTGAGGCGGGGTTATACCCAGCACCGGGACGTCCGTACATCACGGGCTGTCCGTACCCTTTAGAGACGGCATCCCCGTACGACTGCTGCCCCATGAACTGAGAGCCCATACCGGGACCCATCCCGGGACTGCCCCCGGGCATCATGTGACCACCAGAGCTCTCACCGGGACCCATGGCTGTGGCGAACACCTGCGTGGGAGACAAAGAGAGAGAGAGGTGTTATCACAGTGGGCGTCAGAGAGAGGGAGGGAGGGTGGTGGGAATCGGAAAAAGACCACAGTTTAGTCATTTTCAACCCAAAGAGTCAAAATGAAAGTGAAACTGAAAACACAAAGTTCATGACTTCCAGTCAAGAGGGACGGACGAGCAGCGTTTACAACTATGAAGGGGTCTTGTTGCATTTATCGCAGCACTGCTAACGCTGCACCAATCGATCTCACCCTCCATCTTAGACACTCAGGGCGCACTCACACTCCCCCCCCCCCCTTATTCCCACGCTGGCCTGCGCTCACACCGCTCCAGGACTAACCGGGCCTCAGCACGGTCACCTCTTGTTCATATCGCATAATACAAAACATTCATGTCTTTACATAAAAGGGACGCACTGTCAAGTCAGTCTCTTGTCCCCGATAATCAGGGGCGTGTCCAGACTTTTTGGACTCGGGTGGCCTACCTAGGGTAATGACTTATGCAGGGGTGACCGGAAGTTTGTGGACACATATACGCAAATAAATTGAATTTTTTTACCCTTTCTATCCCCACTAATATGTACTTGTAATTAACACAATTTGGCAACATGTGAATCTTCTCATCTTGATTCTTCAAGGACTCAAAAACAAAAATGTACAGAGTCACGATTTAGCAAACTGCAAACTCTACGCTGTCCAACTTGCAAAAATTAATTTATTGGCAATTAAGTCCATTAAGTGAGTTCAACAACGTGCAAATGTTTTTGCTTGACAAGTATTTCTGTTGAAAATAGCTTTTATCTCGAGTCCCTCCTCTGATTAGGCAAGTAGCCAATCGTAGATTTGGATTTTGGGGTGGCACCTGTGGTGACTAATCACATTTCAAGAGGGGGGGGGGGGGGGTCCATGCCACCCCAGGGCCCCCCTCTGGACCCGCCCCTGCCCAATAATAAACATATTGTCTTACAAAACGTCTCAGTATTGGTGTGGGTATGTGAAGATTGTTTGCAGGATTAAATCCAATGTTATCTGTTTGATTAACGACCGCCTCTCAGAATTCAATGTAGGAGAGATTTCCCAGGATAGAAAAGTCGTTAAAGTGCGTTTAACTCCCACACTTTCCAGAAGATCCAAACATGTAGGACTCGGATTTAACAAGCTGTGAAAATCAGAGTAAAAGAAAAATCGTCAAGAAGCCAACTGAGGAGTGAAAGAATTCTTCTAAAGCTCACTCCCACAGACTGCAGCGTGGACGAGTGACCTTTAAGAGCAGCTTATTTACAACTTTATTAAACATGGAGAGAAACAGCCATCTCCTCCATTCACAACCTCTTGTAATAAACTCCTAATCTTTGTGAATAAATGGCTTTCATATCCGTACGGTCTGAATCCTGGAGGTAACCGAGTTTTACAACAGCTGACTCTCTAGAGTGGATGCTCACTCAGGTCACCATGTGGTGGACTCTGAAGCTTCAGTGTTTCTCCAGCTCTGCATGGGTCTGTAAACCTTTCTGTGTTCTAACCTCTCTCCATTTTTCAAAAGCATCTCCAATATTGATCCTAGTTTGAGCACGTTTCTGCTCGTGGAGCTTATTAGAAACATGCAGAGGCTTTTTAGGTCGGGTACAATCACTTCTATCTGAACCACTTCTCTTGACCGCTTCCATCGCTGCAACACCTGTTGACCTGATAACTGCTCTCATATCTTCTTCCTCCCACAGTCCAAAGACATGCTCGTTAGGTTAACTGGTGACTCTAAATTGGCCATAGATGTGAATATGAGTGTGGCTGGTTGTTTGTCTCTTTATGTCAGCTCTGTGATTGGCTGGGGAACAGTCCATTGTGTAACCCCGCCTCTCACCCAGAGAGAATTGGGACTGACTCCAGCCCCTTGAGACTCAAAGTGGTATAGATAATGAATGAATTGATTATAATTGTCATGACAGAATGTTTATTCTGCCATCTTTAATGTCACATAAGATATAAAACATGACTCCTCATTGATAACCGCTTCGCTTCATCACTGCACATAAAAACAGGAGGAGAGGAGAAATGTCCTCGAGCACTGAGACATGTGTTACCTGGCTGTGTGTGGGATTGGTCACACCCCACACTGTGGTTACTACAGAGAGAGATCCTGGGTGCTGATTGGTGCCTGGTTGCCAGGAGACTGGGTCATTTAGGAAGGGGCCGTCACTGCTGCAGGAGGAGAAATGAAAACGCAGAGTTACTGGGATGGTTGAGGAGAGCGAGAGCACTCGTCCAGATCTGAACGATATCACAGAATCACAGAGTGCGTTTTGAATCTCTCCTTGTTAAAAAACTCTCCGTTTGGGGATTCTTGACACTGAAACAGCACAAAGACCGAGCGGAGTAAATCCATCACCCACACTCAGAGAGAGAGAGAGAAAGAACAGTTAACCCGAGCATGTTTTATTCAGCTGACGGCTGAGGTTACCTTTTTGCTCCCTCCCTCTAAAACATTTCCTCCACGGGGTTGCACCAAAATTCAATTGAACTAAAGGGGGGTTACGTGATTCTTACATTTTTGGTTAGAGGTACAAAAACAGTGGAAATTGCTCCAGTGGTTTGTTCATATATCATTGTGGCGCTCCCATTAAGGTATCTTACTATCTGATCAGACATTAAGGAAACATGCTATGTTGAAGTGCTGGCTTCTCTGACAACAATGCAGCAGCCAGTATGTCCTCCTTCTAACTTTAGATTCTGCTCCTGAATGCTCTGGATTTGTTTGGACCAGAGAAGGTAGGCGCTTTTAAGACACACCCCCACACGGCCGTTTTGGACGCCCCTCAGTTTGTCAGATATGAGAGCAGTTATCAGGTCAACAGGTGTTGCAGCGATGGAAGCGGTCAAGAGAAGTGGTTCAGATAGAAGTGATTGTACCCGACCTAAAAAGCCTCTGCATGTTTCTAATAAGCTCCACGAGCAGAAACGTGCTCAAACTAGGATCAATATTGGAGATGCTTTTGAAAAATGGAGAGAGGTTAGAACACAGAAAGGTTTACAGACCCATGCAGAGCTGGATAAACACTGAAGCTTCAGAGTCCACCACATGGTGACCTGAGTGAGCATCCACTCTAGAGAGGGGGGGGGAGACAGCTCTCTATGATGTTTAGAATTTAGACTGCAGTATCCATTTTTAAACACTAGGGGCAGAGTTACAGACTGCTCCTTTAAATGCAAATACTTTAATTCTGAGCATTTTCACCAAAGGATTAGCAGCGTGCCTGAAGAAATAAACTAGTATTTACAGAAGTTGTCTGGATTGAAAAATATGTTCAGGTTAAAAATTATCCGTTATGTTGACCCCCGTTCCCTCGTTAATAAACATTTTAATGCTCAGCTTTTTTTGGGGACTGAATCATGAGATTTATTTCAAATAAACACGATCAAACTGCAGCCCCCGTGGTCTGTTTGTTCTCTCTCTTTTGTTTCTGCTTGTCGTGTCAGCGAGT
>NC_089211.1:26445297-26449948 GCF_963930695.1 Labrus bergylta
TTTCTAAGAACTTTACTCCAGACACACAGCACCTTGAAGCTTCCATCACAGCTTAACCACAAGGAGCAGCAGGAGGATGGGGGGGACATGTAAGGTGTGTGTGTGTGTGTGTGTGTGTGTGTTAGAGAGTCAGATGTGGGATTTGAACGCAGGCGGCAGCGGCACAGACTGTTCCTGCTGCAGCGTGATTAAGACACGCTGTTCTCTTTCTTCGCCTCTTTTGACCTCAGCTGCCTCAACTCTTTGTCCTCTTACAACCGTCTGTTCTTTATGTTCTTTTCCTGTTACACACACACACACACACACACACACACACACACACACACACACACACACACACACACACACACACACACACACACACACACACACACACACACACACACACACACACACACACACACACACACACACACACACACACACACACACACACACACACACACACACACACACACACACACACACACAGCATCCAATTAAATCAATTACCGTAAAACTTCTATTATTGGCTTTATTTACTTCAGTCTCACATATAAGCACTCCTGAAAATATCTGAATATCTTCAGGAGTGAAGACCGCTCCTGAAATTGTCCTGACCCAACAATCAGAAACATCAATCAAGTTTGATTCCAGATCGCCCCCGAGGGCTCACAAACTTTACAATTGGATTGAAATGTGCAAATTTTGCAATGACAGTAGGAAACCTCCCTCAGGGGGTCCCATCTGACAGCACTCACTCTCGTTGCTCTGCTAAGTGTTGTGTGCAGTATTTCTGTGGAAACCAAAGTTTGTCGCTGAAAGTCAGCGGAGGATAAATGGCGCCGGCAGACGTCATGGTGATGAACGCTGGTTGGAGGGGTTTTTGCCTCGGGTCGTTATGGAGTCTAGAATCGGCCCAGGACCGCCAGCTGACGACGTCGATCGAGCATTCAGAGATCTGAGTTGATGCTTGAGCATCTTCATCACGATGCAGTGAGATCTGACCGCGATGTAAAACAACGTTAGCATCACATTCTTTAGCTTGAAGCGGTCGCTCCGACTCGATTCACGTCTGCACGCAGGAAGCTGCAGAAAAATCCAATTAAAGCTTTTAAATTTGAGGGTTGGGGTGCTTTTAAAACCAAAAAGATATTTATTTAAAATTTACACGAGATAAATTAAAGTTGTAGTATTTTGAAAAGGACATTTTGGCTGTTAAAGGCGCAATGTGTAAACTCCACCAGCAGGGGGCTCTCAATCACAACAATAACAAAAAGACGACGTCGAGGCTGGCGGGGGGGGGAGGGGGGATCATGGGAGTGATTCTCTCTGCTACTCCACCCACCCTCAAAAAAAAAACTAACTCAGAGTTGACCGTAGTCATGACAACGGTCAACATGTTGTTCTGTCATGGCAGCGACCACAACAACACAAATCCTGTTACAACTTTAAAATGAAGGATTTCTCTGGCTTTGATAACCGTTGGAAATATTTGAGGTGATGTAAGAACTCAACAACAAATATATATAACAGGTTTTCTTTCATTTAGATATTTTAAAATTCTACATACCGTACCTTTAAAAATACTAATAATAGGACATTAATAACACCTTTATGACTGACTCTTTGTTTTGAAGTCGTTTCTTTCCTTTCACTCAACTGATAACAGAAAGATAAATGAAGAGCTTGACTCCTGAAGTCTGCTGCTGGTTCCAACAACACGCTGAACGGACTGATCCTACCTGTCTTTAATTAACCACTCATTAAGAGCTTCAGCGTGATCCAACAGATTACCCATTAATCCCGTCTTTAATGGAGAAGAGGAGCCGACTTAATGAGAGGCAGAAGTCAGCTCCACACAACGAGAGGACAGGATCTCATTACTGCTTCACACACTGACAGGAGACACAAACGCTGTGAAGAGGAGCGAGAGACGACGAGTGTGGAGGAGGTCAGGAGTGTGTTTGTTACCTGCTACAGGTGCCTGATGGATCAGACTTTACACGATCAAGATTTCATTCAAACAAGTCCTCGAGGAAACATCAGTGCTTCACTCGTTAGAGTCTCATTTAGAGGATTTTAAAACTCCAATGTTAAACTATTTGACATCTGGATTCATCTGTGGATTATTTTGTCCAACAAAGGGTTAATATTTAGTCTTAAAATAGTTTAAAACATCTTTAAGTGTTTCCAAAACATCGAGATAAAGTCTTGATATCCCAGCTCATTCAGTTTGCAGTGAAAGAGGAGGAAAGGAACCTGACATTATTCAACTTTTACAGGTTATAAATCACACTTTTTAATATTTACATACACTTCTCTTTTTAAATCGGGCTGCATTATGAACTATAAAAAACAGTTGGTGATTGATGAAAATGTTTTAAAAATGAGTCAGATAACTGATGCAGCTCTAAAACAAAAGGATGCACTTGACACATCCTGCAGAAAATCAAACATCTGGATGCTTCTTCAGCCTGCAGTTTCACTCTTTTAAACACTTATCTCAAACCTCTTCACATAAACACTCTCTCCCTCTCTCAGCCTGGCTCCGAGCCCAGGCTGCATGTTTTTGTACCCATGATACATTCAGGAAGTCATGGCCAGAGAGGGAAAAAACAGGCACAGTCTGAGGCCCAATAACAACACAAATACAGAAACACACGCGTGTTAAAAACAACTGTTGTGAGGCCAAAACCAGCGTGTGAAAAACATGCATCCCCCTTCTTTCCAGCACAGACTTTATTTCATGAATAAAGCTGTTATTAACATGATGAATAAAGCATTGCACATCATGCACATCTCCACCTGCAGAGATACAAAACATACATTAAAAAACGTGCAGCTCAGATTTGCAGCAGAACAGAACAAAGCATTTCAGCAGTACTGTGCTTTCTGTGGAGGAGTGCAGCCTGTGTGTGCGTGTGTGTGTGTGTGTCTATGTGTGAGTGTGTGTGTCTGTGTGTGAGTGTGTGTTACCCATCATCACTAAAATATGAAAATGTTTTGTCCTCACCTACCTGGCTGAGCTGCTGAATAATAAACGCCTGGTATGTTTTGCAGATGCCCGCACAATGCAGGTATAACCAGGCTGGAAAAGTGTAATAAAACGTCCGTTATCGGTGGTCGTATCGCGGCTTTAAGTTGTGATCATGTCGGGTTGTCTTGTTAGAGCCTGTGACTGGAAGCAGAGAGCTGTGGAGGGTCTTTAACACGCCGCCGCCGCCGCCGCCGCCGCCGCTGCTGCTGCTGCTGGCACCGTTAGCCACCGAATGCTAATTAGCTCGCGTTAGTTTTCTACAACATTAGCCCGTTTTCCGTCACAACGACCGAGTGGCTGTTCGCACTGCAACGACAGCACCCAGGCCGAACAGCCACCCGGGCTGGCCTGATAATGATCACCTGTAACGGGAGCTTACCTTGTGCCTGCTCGGCTGCCAGACGGTGAAGCCGCTTGGTTGTACACGTTAGCTGGCGGGCTAACTGAGCTAGCTTGTGTCGCAGTCGAGGCTAACAGCGAGGGGAAGTTCGAAACCGTTTCAGAGATCGGAACTTTTGGCTCCGCTCGGGGAAAGAGTCGATGATTCGATAAGATTAGACAGTTTTTGATATCTTAGAGGAATAAAACACAATCTGTAATACTAAAACACGACAAGATTACTGTTTTAAATGTTATTTTTATATCTGTTTATCTCATTAAACTAATAGGTCAAAAGGAGTCGTTAACGTTTTATATTAAAGGTAAGAAAGAATTATCTTCATATTATTAGTCTGAAATGAAGAATATATGACAGTAAAGGTCCAACGGAGGAGTCATTACCGATTTTTACACAATATTATTAAATTAAAATGCAATATATATGATATATGATACAATAGGATATGAAACTGTATGAAACTTTACAGAACAATTTAATACAACACGATACAATACGGAAAATCACGATAGGAAACTATATGAAACTATATGCAAAAAAACAATAAGACAGGTTATTACTACACTCGTAGTTGTAGTGGTTAGCACTGTTGCGGCACAGCGGGGAGGTTCTTGGTTTGAATCCCCGTCTGACAGGAGTCTCTCTGTGTGGAGTCTGCATATTCTCCTCGTGCATGTGTGGGTTCTCTCCGGGTACTCTGGCTTCCTCCCACAGTCCAAAGACATGCTCGTTAGGTTAACTGGAGACTCTTAAGTTGCCCGTATGTGTGAATGTGAGTGTGGCTGTCTCTATATGTCTGCCCTGTGATTGGCTGGCGACCAGCCCAATGACAGGCTGCCGGGGTCGGCTCCAGCCCACTGCGATCCCTGACGGGAAAAGCGGTATAGATAATGCATTGAAAGTTACTATATGAAACGATACGTACATTTGTCTTAAATACGACACACACTATGCTGCAAAAAACAACAACATGTAAACAGGAGCCGTCAATACCCATACACATCAAACATCAGTGATTGGAGCAACATGAAGCTTTTGCACGACCCTGCACGTTTCAAAAAACATATTTTATTGGGTTTGTTCAAAGAGTTCTAAAATGAAAGTTGGCATGCTCCTGTGTTTGAGCTGTGCAAAATGACCCGATCACTGGAAAGAGCCCAAACTCTCATCGCTACCCTCTATAATATATTCATGAGATCACACGGTTAATGTCTCCCACAGAGAAAGGCATTTTC